>NW_025782283.1:0-30000 GCF_021130785.1 Homalodisca vitripennis
TTTTCGTAAATAAAGCTCAAAATACCTGTAGTCCGTGTTTTGATTATTTCATATTACGCTATTTAGAAAGTGGTACTTGTTCAGTTTTTATGTGTCCCTCTTTTGGGGATCATTACTTTTATTTAATCTTTAAAAACAAATATCAGTAAAGTTGTGTGGGAGAGCTTTTCCTTTAAAAAGAGCTCAATAAACATCTTATCTCAAGATAAGGCTAAAATGTTTATGTTCATAATAAAACATTATAGCCCACCCTTGCTCTGGACGCACATTTCCAGCGTTATCTGATAATGGTTTCCACATTCCAGCGAAACGAGACAGATTTCTGAGTAATGATCAAACGTTTTTTTTTAAAGGACTTTTTCCTTTTTTATTTTTTAAACTTATTATAATACTAATATTAGTGAGCATTCACTTGATTTGACATGTTACTCTATATGTAGGATATTTAGAAACAAATTCTTGGGATGTTTGGATTATTGAATTGTTTTGAGAAAATATACTTTTATTTCGTAAAAAAATTCCTGTTAGTTATTAAACTACCAAAAATATTTTTAAAATAAGGTTTTGATTTTTACTGATATTGTCACTATTTATCACTGTATAAACTAATGAAAGCAGCATGAATATTCAGTATTGGTAATAATACTGGTTTTAAGATCTCCGAGTATATGTTTACCACCAGTTTAGATGGTAAAATCTCACCAACACTGCTTAAAAATATAATAGTATTACTTTCTGCTTGTATTTTTGTCTAAGAAACTATTTTTTGAGTCGAATATAGAGAAAGCATAAAAATATTGTAAAAGACATGATTAAATGACGTGGGTGATCATAGATAAAGATGCTCCATATGTATTTCGCCTGCAAATTCAATAAATTGGACTTTTGATGAGTCCAAAAAGGTCAATTAATGTACCAGTAGCAGTTTTCATTCACAAATGTTCCTATTTGTTACTACCCTCTACGATTTCAATTAGTTTTTCCTTTATTTTTCTTTTAGGGGCAATGTGAGAAAGTAAAGTAAAATAATAAGGAAATATTTCATTTATTTCCTCCAAAAATGTTAAAAACTAATGAAAACATATCAACCTATGACGTAAAACGCTGCACTATTTCTAGTAATGTGAACACGTAACCAAAGTTACTTCGAAAACAATAACAAAAAATATAACTGTTTCTAGCCTAGAATGTTACATAGACGACTATTCTTCCCTTCTGCACTGGGCTGCCTGTGCAGTCTCGGATTTTAAAATAATCTTTATATTTAAATTTAAAAAACTAAATAACTATTGATAACATCAACAATAATATTCAATAAAAAATTAACGATGGCTTTTAAATGGTAAATAAAACCGCCTAGGAATATAAAAACATCAAAAAACACATGCTTATTCGATGAATTATAAATGAAAGAGTAAAAATAATTTAAATAGTCCACATGTGGAATTAAAGCATTTTTCGGAATTGAAAACGTTCAACCACGAACATTACTGGGCTCCATTGAATGGCCTCTCTAAAAATGTGGAGGCCAGATTTTATCAAAATATTAGATACAAAGTGCGTTTAAAAATAAATAAGAGATCAAACTATTAGAAGATGCTCAAACCCAAATGGCAAGAGCCTGATTTTTTTATTTAAAATATAGTTTTGTGTTTTTAGATGTGTGAGATTTGTTTATATTTTTCAAAATGTGGCGTAGTGTTGTTTTTTATAATGTAAACTCATCTAATTTAATAAATCTAATTTTTTTATCACTACAATTACACTTCTTGTATTTAATGTTTATTGTTTTTATTCGAACCTTTGTAATTTATGTAATTCTTGTCACTTTGAATATACGACGATTGATTGATCGCATGAATGTTGCAGTTAATCTGTTTACAATATCCTACCTGTGGAAAATTTTACAATATAGAGCTAGCTTTATTATTTATTTTATTTTGGCAGTAAACAAAAGCTAGAAACCACAACCTTTAGAACCACAGTTGCAGCAGTATTAAAACTTTATTGATTTGTGGATCCATAAATTAGCTTCTCTGAACTTGGCTCTAACTGCTCTTGGTGTCGTCCAGGTCGCGCCTTGATTGTTAACTTACATTTTAAATATGTTCAGAAAGTTTCCAAACATATATTACAATATTTATTCCTTTTGGTGGCAAAGTTAATTAATATTCTCAACCATTTTTTTTATTATTCTATTCAGACGTGGATATTATATTCTTATAAATTTAAAATTCCTACTGAAAGCTGTGTTTTATTTTAAAATCCGCTGAAAAAATTTAGAAGTATAACCATTAGTTTACAAACAAAATTGTTTAAATACCCTTAAAGGATTTCATTTCTTCTCAATATGTTTGACTGATATTCCAGCTTATCTTAGATTTTTAACATATATAGATAGTAAACTACTCACATTATATATTCGAGTATAATAGTCAGTGCACATATGTTTGCTATGCCATATGTTAAAGATATGTGATTCACTATGAAATTTAATGTATACATTTTCTCTCGATGCAATCTTGGTTACACATAAGACACAAAAGAAACCCATGGCCAATCAGTCAGATCCCACGGAGTGACATGTACCAGAATCGAAATAGGTTATGCATATATACAAGGTAAAATTTTATGCAAAATATGAAGTCTTTGCGCCAATTCGTTTTCAAGATAAACATACAGACAGAAGAGAACTTTTTCAATACTCTCAAGTCATAGGCTTTGCTAACTCTCAACAGTACTTTGAAAATAAATATTTGCAAGATAGAATCATACTGAAAAGAAGACTAATCAGCTTTATAATAGAGGGACATTTTAAATACAAGCGAGCACAGAGTACTATGAAACACGCAATGACATGTGAGATGAAAAACGCAAATGGAACAAAAACACATATGAGTGGATGCAATTTATGAGCGGTAAACCTTTGTAACTGAGAACTATGGGGATGAGTGGTCTGACATTTTACTTTTCAATTTTGTTGCTCCCTGATAAAGTTATTATTTTCTGTATAGGATGACTTTCTGGATAAAATTACATCCACATTAATAAGTTTTATGTTCTAAATTTTCACTTCTCTAATTTAAAATTGGATGGATCATGTATCACATATGAAAATTAATAGCATATAGTACTGAGAAAATTAAAATGTATTTTGGAAGTTTTCAAACTTCATAAAGGTAGGTTATATTTTGTGTCTAAAAAATAAGAATGGCAGTCTAACTCATACTGTATAATATGTTGTCATTATTTTGCGTATAATCTATAATTTATATAAGTTTTTATCATACAAGTTTATATAGGGAAAATTCACAAATATCTATTTTTTTAATTTAAAATCAAGATTTTTATTACTATGCTACTTTTATTCATCTTTAATGTATGTTTTTATTAATAATAAAATATATTATATTTATATAATATTTTGTTAATGTTTCCAATTTAATCGGGGAATATGTAATAAGATTTCTTGATGCAGTTTTTAAATAAACAAAATAGTAATGTGGTAGACACCGCGTACTATCAATACTATTTTTATGAGATATTAATGCCACATTTTAAAAGCTAATGTGTTGCTATATCATGATTGTACTCAGTTTATGGTAATAATTTACTTATGTTACGATTTTCACGTTGAAATCAATTTGCCACCCATAAGACCAATAAAAATATGTTCGCTGACGCACAGCCAAATCCCATGATGTGGCATGTTTGATCATCTAGCTCAATCTTTTTCTATTAATAAATGGAGATTTCTGACAAATATCAAGCCTAAAGTTCAATTCAACCTCCAGATATCATTTAAATAGACGACATCGATATAAATTAATTTAATGTTTCTATATACATTCAGATTGACAGGCCTTGCTTTCAACTTAATCCAATGGAACTGTTGTATAAGACACAAAGTTGTCAATGCACGAGGCAATCTATAAGTAGGCAAGCCTACTTTGTGCTTTAGGCACATTTCTCTACAATTCTGGAATCAGTTGTTTTTGAAAACTTCTAAATATATTTAAAATTTAAAGGAACTTGGTAACTTGGTTTTTAAAACCTAACAGAACTAATTGAAAATTTAGAATTTATGGGTACACATATTATGGTGCAGAAATTATATTCTACAACCAAATCCTTATGATTTAGACACATCACTTTATCAGTCATCATGATTTACACAAGATTAAACCCTTGTAATTAACCGAATGTGGTCATTTCAAAATCAATTGTTTAAAAAAAAATTAGATAGGTCGTATTCATGTTCTTACGATTATTTTTAAAGTGTTACTAAGCATTGCCTATGCCGCTTATTCTTCAGGCCATAACGAAATATTGAGATCTCACTAAAATAGCATCAACATGAATATTTTGCTCCACCTGAAAAATATATACATGAGAACTAGCTTATATAAATTAAAAGTAGAAGCAGCTTGGGACAGGTTATTTCCATTAAACGAAGTGGGTACTTTTATTTTATTTCAGAATTGTGCTTTTGTTTCTATAAAATAAAAATATCTCCTAATATAAAAGTTAAAAATATATTTCTTTTTGATTTTAACGCATTGATAACACCGCCACAGTATTCTTTTTACGGAGAGGCCGATCTCGTTTTAAGTTTTGTTCACCTCGTCCTCGTTTACCACTGCGAGGATCTTATCAAATAGAATAAGCAAGAGAGTCGATACAGTATCAAAGGCTTTTGGTATTGATAAAAACTTGCAACGGTAAACAGACAACTACACTATTTCTTACTCAGATCCAAATTTCAACGTCTTAAAACCGAGCGGTTATCGACAATTTGGATATACTAGGCAAATATTATATCGATATTATGTTATTTCAATCTGTTCAATGATCTAAAACTTTCAACACTGTAGTAATTAAATTTGTGCCAAATTAGTAGTAGTTAATAAATGAAAACATTCAAGTAAAAGATAAAATCATAAACTGGTACGTGAAAAACAGTTCATGAATGTTAAATATCATACAGTTTGTAGCTCTCAATTACATTGGTTTACTGATTGTATTTATTTATTACGTCATTTCAGTTTAAATAAGACAAGCTTAAGATTAACCAAACATTTTATACGACAGTTAAATTAGAAATACAGGTTACCGTTACATTAAAATATTTTGTGTTGTGAAAATTCATGTACTTTAAGAAACTGTAAAAATATTATTCAAATTTACAATTTTAAACAAGATTTTAATATGAAAATTAACTTAGTTCAAAGTTATAATAAGAGCAGTTACGATTCTTCACTCTGAGCTTCTCACGTTTATTTGCAATTCAAGAGAAAATTTAATTACCTTCTTTTTACTTTAACGTTTATTTTCTTCCCTCGCTTCCATAGCTGTTTTTTCTTTGCCAGCTAAGTTAAGTTTCTAAGTTTTTACACAATTTGTATTTACTTATATTATTTTCTGATGATTACATCATCCTTAAGTTCTCTTTTACTCGCTTGCCAATCGATGGGTTCTGTGAAGTAACTCATAAATAAAAAAACAAAAAATAATAATAAAGATTAATAATAAACACTAATTCTCCAACTTCTCGATATCTATCTAAAGTGAAATTTGGCACACAACTTATATTAGGCGTCGTGACTTACTTAAAATAATTAAGGCATTTTTATAAGAATCAAATATCCATAAGAGCTGAAATAAGTTTGTGTCCCTTAGAACATGTCTACTTCGAATTAAAATTATATAAGCTTTTAGTAACATTCCTCATAATTAGTATTCTTATACTCTGGCCTACAATAATTCAAGTGTTTCTGTAGTTGAGCGAGCTAGTTATTCAAATAATATGAAAATGTAAATAGATGTTTGACTATTTCATTGTTTCATTTAAAACTGTTTCACTCTCCGACTCCAGCTTTCGAAGCTCCGAAACGTTGCTCTTTAAACTTAAACCCTGTTATTCTTAAATGAATCAATAGTGTCGCATGTAATCCAGTGAGCATTGCATATTTTCAGATTATGCCATTCAAAAAGGATATGCCTTAAACGTATCTGTTTTCATTAGTAAAATACGTGAAAAGTCGCTGGAAAATAGTAGTATAGTATGTAGTTCTTGAGCAAACCCAAAATTTTCTCTACTTATAAATAACATTTTGAATGTTTGGTTATCCGTATCTTAACTTAACTCAGCGTTTTATCAAAACGTGTATTACACTATATTTTAAATTGCCTTCCAGCAAAACTTGCATTTTATTAAACTCGTAACATTAATAATAGCCTATCTCTATTGCACTTGTTTATACTACGAGTAAATCCTCGAGAAGATAACGGTTTGGAGTTTTGGAATTCCATTCATTTACGTAAGGGCTTTGAAACAGTCAGGATTATTTATTTTATCGCGACATTGAAAATGGAAAGGAAGTGATACATGGCACATAAACTAAAAAAATCAAGGTTAGTCGATATTTTTATATTAAAGTATAACTATTTAAAAACCGAGTTAAGTAAATTTAAAACCGCCATTCAAATTGATTCCATTCTGTATAATGCATTAATATATAAATATATAAAATTACAATAATAAAGATTTAAACAGAGTAAATAGATAAGTAACAGTTTAACATAAAACTGTTAAAGTAAAATTTTTAGTATTTTTTAATAAACCTAAACTCGTTATGAACTTTTTTTGTAAACGATTAAATTTAATAGCTGTTAGATTTATGTTTCACAGAATTAAATGTTCAATATTTAATTCATTCGTTTACCAAGAAACTGAATTTGCTCCCACTGGATACACAGTAGATTTTGTACAATATAAAGCTAAGCCGCTTAGTACTCAGCTGTTTGGCCATATTCTCAATCAATGGATTACACTCAGTATAACAGGCAATGAATGTAGACAATAAATTGGCTATTAGTATAATAAGGCCATTAATTCACAGTTATTGCTGCGAAATTTTCCCATGCCGTAAATAAGTTGGGTAAAAATAAAATTAATTTAAAACTTTCAGTAATAATTATTAGATTATTTTATTGACGATTATTGTTTGTAATAAATAATTTATTAGGAGAACTGCATAGTCAAATTTAACAATAGTCGTGTCTGACTTAAAATTTCATTCTGTGACGGATGCACTTTTATCACAATTTACTGTATCGAATTTCCCTGTTATTTCTGTGTGATAAGATCCTCCAACAGGCCAGTGGCCCATGAGGACGAGGAGAAAAGACTTGAGATTGGCTTCTTATTTTATCTAAAATTTATATAGTTTGTCTATGCACTTTTAAATACACACACTATATAATTAGCCTATTTATAAATCAATATTGAACTAATGAGGTACTACGAGTAAACATCTAGCATTTTTGAAATTGTGCTTTGTCTTCTTTCTGGGTTTTCTTAGTTAGTTTAACACTGCGTTGTAAAACAAATAAAATTATTATTTCGTTAGTATACAGCTATTGGTCAAATTTTTGTCGATAACATTTTTGCCTTGGTAGTTGTGTGATGTTTTTTTAAGAATAAAGCACCGACGAAAAGTCTGAAAGCCAAACAAGGTAACCATTATATATTAGATATAGGTATTATATTATATGATATAGTTTGTATAATTTGATTCACCGAATACGCGGTGAAATCTGACATAGTAATTTCTAGACTATTGTAAATTTAATCATATCGTTGGCTAGTGTTGAGAGGCAATATTTTTAACCGTATAAAATTTAACAGATGACTTTGAGAAACAACATTGAGTTTTACACAACAAAACCAATGTTAAATTTTTCCTTTATTTTTTCTTGTTATATTTTATAATAATTGTAGACGTTTCACTTTAAATACACAGTACAATGAATACGCATTCAAACGCATGTTGCTTTTTCTTTCAAAGTGTATAAGGTTTGAATGTTTAAACGATGAAAATACAAAAGCTTTTGGTTTTTCTAAATAACTAGTAATTTCTTGTACTGTTTGAATGAGAATTGATTACATATTTCAATGTATATATTATCTATTATTATACGACTAAGTATAAGATGGTAAAAGTGCTTGAAAGTTTAAAATTGATCTTACTGGGATCAAAGCAAGTTGTCTGCCAGTACAGTCAGCTCTTAAGCCACCATTAAAGGTTAACTTTTGAAAAATGGTATTTTTTCTTGTTTTTTACCGGTCACACAACATATAATTTCCAAAGTGGTACAATGTGCAAGGAAGACTACAATATCTTCGAATTCGACCATGGTTGGAAAGTTTTCTTAGCAAGCCATGTGTTGTATACGTTACAGTACAGCGGCATTTGTTATGAATCAATTGCAAATCTTACACTTCTAGTATAAAATACGTTCTGCTAGAATAGTAATACAAGCTTCGGAGTATTAATTATTGTTTTTCTACTATCAGTTCCCGCAGTTGTCTTAAGTTAGCCAACTGCGTAGTGTAGCGGCTACGGCGGTTATCACGGGATAACTCGATCAAGCAACGTCGAGCGTGGCTGCTGCTTGGATGGGTGACCGCTGAGCAATCCTGTCTTTTGCAAGCAGCCCGCCTGCCCGGCCATTGGTAGTGGTTCGGAAGTCACCTTCAAGCTCTTGATTTCAAGGTTATGTTTAGAGAAGGCATACCAGTCCAAATAACTTATTTTGCGACTGGTAAAATAAGATATTTTTTATTTTTGACTTTAAAATCATTGCGGACTTATTCAACCTACTTTTTTAGTGCATCTCGTATATAACTAAGTGGAGAGTGCACTATTTCAGAAAATAAAGTCTCAGTGAACTGAAATACAAGGAACGAGATAAAGGAAGTACCACATAAAGCGTTTGTTCCACGACAATAAAACCAGAGTACATTCTATCACTTGAAACAAAACAATTCCCGGATAGAGTAGCCATTAGTTAGAATTGAATTCCATTATAATACTGATGAGAAGTATCACACCATTACTTATAAATACTCATAGTAATACTCATTAGATCCGCAATCGATGCCGTGAATAACCTTTTGGACAATGTTGTCGATGGATTGGAGAGGCGAGAACATGTGCTTAGCATATTTCTTGACCTTTCCAAAGCATTTGACTGTGTGCATCATGAGACACTGTTGCACCAGTTGGAGAGATGTGGCGTTCGGGGGCTTCCTACTTAAAGGAGCGAGATCAGACAGTGGAGATTTCGAACGTCTCATCAAACAAAATTAAAGTGCCTCATGGTGTCCCTCAGGGATCTATTCTTGGGCCTCTTTTATTCCTGATTTATGTCAGTAGACTGAATTCTGTGATCCAGCATGGAAAACTTGTTTTAAAAGCAAAACATTACAAGAACTGGAAGTCACAACGTTCATAGAACTCAATTCCTGCATTCAATACTTTGCTGAAATGATCTTGGAAACAAACCAATCCAAATCGAATGTTGTACATTTCTGCCTTAGGCAGAATGAGCTTTCAAGAGCGGCCAGCTGTATTTGTGGATGATGTCCTTTTAGAGGAAACATACTCCATAAAGTTTCTAGGATTGTTCCTTGACAGAGGATTGACCTGGGATGACCACGTCGACAATATGTGTGCTAAAATTTCAGCAGGCATATTCGCCTTGCGCCACCTAGCAAAGCTATGTTCCCCTAAAGTTCTAAAAATGGCCTACTATGGCCTAATTCACCCACACTTTGCGTATGGAGTGAGACTTTAGGGAGGCTGTGCCAAAAACAAATTTGAGCGAGTCTTTAGACTCCAAAAAAAGGCTGTCAGAATAATTGGAAAGTTAAATTACAGAGAGTCATGCAGGGAATCTTTTAGGGAGCTTGAATTTCTGACATTGCCCTGCCTTTATATATACGACGTGATCATGTATTGCAAATCAAAATGCAGTATGGTCTGCGGTGAGGACATTCACCAATATGAAAACCAGAGGCAGGGACAACTATCGAGCCCAACAGCACAGGCTGACGCTTACGCAGCATCTGCCACAACAAGTTGGTGTCAGATTAATGAATAAGCTCCCGGAAGGTATAAAGAACTCCAACAATAAAAACCAATTCAAAACTCGTATAAAACTCCTATTGGTGTCTAGAGCGTTTTCTATTCTGTCGATGAATTCATGATGAGCCGCTGGGATTTATGAGAGGCATAGGATCTGGAGTTCAGTGAGAGTGTGCTTGGGTGAATGTGTGGAAGTGTTGGTTTGGATGCATGTGCGAATGCCTTAACTTTGGCATGTGTAAACTATTTACAAAATGATTTACAATGGTATTACTGACATGTGCAATGCAATATAAAAATTTGTAAAAAAATGCAATAAAATATGATTTGATTTGATAGTACATATTTCCAATAAAAATGCTGTAATTACATTTATCAATACAATCATTCATTAGGCACAGAGCCTAAAGTTACACTAAAAGTTAACTCACTCTCATAGAAGTGAAATAAGAGCTCTAAAAGAAGCCACTGAATCTAATCGACTTTCTAATCAAACTATTAACAACTAGAACTGAGCTCGAGCATTTCTCACCTGAGCGAGAAGACTGTTGATAAAACCATACCCGATTGTAAGGGGAGGTATTCATATAATGTTGATGAGTGTCAATAGTTTGCTCCTGATTCTCGTAACGTAGGTATGAACCTCATTCCTCTATTCCTCTCCGAGACCTCGAGGCCAACTTCAGAATAGTCACTGACCATGACTTTTCACATAACCACCTCCACAAAATTAGTCACACCTCATCACCGCTATACCCATTGTGCAACATTATTAAACGGACATCTTGGATCAGCACCCACTGCAAGATAATTCGCCGGCTACGACATAAATAAACTCCTTTGAAAATAAATTTATTGGCGGAGCGTCAGCGAAGCCTGTCGTTAGAGGGGCTTGGAAATCTTCGTTTCTATCGTTCTGTCTCTCCGCATGATATACCAAGAACCAACAGACCAATAGAATTGACGTTTTGCATGTAGCTTTATTTTTATATAAGCAACATTGAGATCGATGAAAGAGCATAATGGTATTGAATATTTTACATTGCTCTTATGGGTAACCAGTGTGATAACAAGAAAAATTTGGAATAAATAAATTTGTAAACATACCGAATACAACTGCATAACATTTTTAAATACGTTAAAATCCTATGAAACCAAAAGATCACTAGACAAATTATAGACGTAAACTTAGCGAAGCCTGTTTACGCTAAACGTGGTTGTGGTGTACTGCTGTCTATCTGTGGTGTTGTATTTATTGGACTGCTGGAAGGGATGGCTGTATTGCCTGAAGTCTACGTAGGGTAAAACACGTTTAATCAAACGTTACCACTCATATTAAGGAAAGCAAATTGTAGCAAAAACAATTACGTATGGTTAATGATTTAAAGCTGGAAACTTAAACAGAGTAACAAAGTAATGGTGTGATACTTCTCATTAATGTTCTACTTCTCACTAACACAACTGTCTCTCCGGGAAAAGCCAAGCTCGGTGTTATAGTAATGCATTCTACTGTATTGCCATGGGAGTTGAATCTAACGTACTACTTCTTCCTCTCATCTTTTGTATCCAGGTCACTCGGTTCTTATGCTCTCTACTAATAGTTATCTCCACTTAGTACTTTAGGAGAATGTGACACATTACAACAGAACAAGGAAACAGAGTAAAAATATTGTGATTAACATTACCACCTCTTAATCCTATAATTTTAATCTAATTTAATATTAAATATTTTTTTACTCTTTAAATTCCAAGAATTAGGATTAATTCATGATTATTGATCATATCTAATTTTAAAATGTGTAATTAGGGTATAACACTTTCACTCAATGACTGTTTGGGTTATAGTTTATAATATGGCCTATAAAGATTTATGTACAATACAAAATTAAGATACTTTCATTCCCCCTCATTCTTTCTAAAACTTCGTTTCAAAAATTTAAATCTACCCTCTTCATCAGGTGTCAAAAAACCCTAGTCCATAAGACTAAAATTGCAAAAAATTTAAAATTAAAAAGGGCGGCAATGAACGTGTCACACAATAGACTGGAATTAGCAACTTGGTATGTCGTATCTCAAACAATACTCCAACAGTATGAAGTCTTGATTGGTGAAAATGAACGTAAGGGGAAGTCACTCCACAGAACAAAGAGCACTAAGCAACACATTTTTCACGCTGTGACAAAATGGAAGACGGGAAGTGAAAAATGTGGAAGTTCCTCGCCACTCTTTTTAGCATAATATTGTAATAACTTACGTAAGATTAACCACACAATAAAAACTTAATACGTATACATTATACATTTAATATGATCATGGGCATTTTAAAAATGACTAGGAGAACATCACTGCAAATTGATTTTATTTGTGTCTTAGTATTCATCTTTAACTCTGTTATTGGCTAAAAAGTAAGTGAATCCTATAATAGACGGGATGGTAAAACAGCATGTCTGTGTATCTGTCTCTTGGCACAGTGTAAGTGTTCTTAAGAATTAACTGGCCTACATATTTTTGCTAACCTAACTTCATTTCTTATATAGGCTACATCGAGTTCATGGGTCCCATGTCATTCCATGGGATCAAGCTAAGAGTAACTGAAAATATTGAAATTGATGGCATGATAATTAAACATGTATAAAAAGTGAGTGCAATGGTATGCAATTTTAACATCTGGTTAAAGTAACTTTACTAAATTGAAACTATAGACTTTATGAATCCACAGAATCGTCAGCTAACTTTTCCCAACTTTTTTATTTAGATAAAAGGTATTTATTTGAATAGCTTATCATCAGGATTTTATTTGAAATTTTAAGGCTTACAGTGTGCATTTTTGACGCTAACTACAAAATATCATCCACCATTTTCTCCCGATCTTGTATTGCCTGTTTATTACATAGGTACATATTAAAAATATATAAGCGTTTTCACACGGAGAATGCATAATATAGTTTATATAGCTTAATAATGGGTATCTTGAAATTCATGTTAGATTAGTTCGTATGTAATATGCTGCTTTTAAACTCTGTTATATATTAGAAGAAAAGTTAACTAATTACAACTAAAGAATGCTTTCCGAATGCTAAAGAATTCTTCTACGGTGCATGGTACAAATAAGAAAGTAAACTTTCTAAACTTTTACACACTGGGAATTTGTGTAAAAGTTTAGAAATCACAAGTTATTTTTGTATAATAAATCCATTATATGAAGTTGTAATGTACAAAAGCTACGAAATATAAACAAATTGGTATTGGTATGCCACCGCCAGACGTTCGTAATAATATACGTTCTAGGCTATGAAGATCTGATTACAGCTGAGTCAAATTAAAGCAAAGTTAATCTAATTATGACAACAAAGCATGTCATATGCCTCGGCACGCTGTTGAATATGTGCTATCCAATATCTTGAATATATTGACGTAATATTAACCCTGCGTTATTACCTGTTGTGTACAAACACTTCTGGAAAACATCCTGCAACAAATTTCCATCAGAGCGGCATCCCGCAAAACTTACAGCGTAAACAAAACTATGAATATGTTACGAATGACTTACGACTTGCAACCCACTATAAAAATTTATATGAAAACAAATCACTTTGCTAACTCAAACTGAGTTGAATTCATGACTAATAGAAGTTTGTATATCGTCAGATATATCTAGATTTAAGAAATTAAGATTATGCTCCATATATGTTTTTATAAGTATGTCAACAATAGCAAGGATCGTTTGGGTGCAGTTAACGATCCTAATCTATGTAGATTATAAATGGATGTAGACATATATTAGGTATATATCATGTCACTGTTCTTTGCTTTCTGCGATATATGTTTGTTGAAATGAATATTTTACGGGACTTTTCGCAAATATAAAGACCAATGAGGAAGATATTTCAAGTCGGAGAAGAAATATCCTACCTAAGTGGGCCTATATGCCACAAGCTTAACCTATGCACCTAATTTTATATCTCTATCGTTCATGGTTTTACCTGAGCGTTAATGTCACTTGTATACACTGATATTGACCTTCATGCTTCTCAATCCCAATGAAGCTATAGTCCCTTTTGTACATTCATTTTTGGTTATTATCGGGTGTATTTACTGGCTTAGAGTTTTGAATAAAAACAAATGAAAAACCAAGTTGAAATGTTTTAACAAGACGTGGAATTTAATAGGGAGTTGTGAATACGATATCTGCCTCAACTTCTAACGTTCAAAACCAGACTTGGAGTTGAAAAATAAATTCCTACTGTATTGGGTATATTCTTTACCCATCCACATTAAAAAAACTATTACAATATAGTGGCCGTACAATTGTTTGAAAATTTTTTAAAATTTTTTTAATTTCTCAGAACAATATAATATTTCAGGATCTACACATAAATTACGTACTACGAAAGGAACCTCATATCCAATTTGTGTACAATCAAATTATTACAATTCAATCGCTTGTTTAATAAAATATTCCAGATGAACACCAAATTACATCTATTTTCCCAAACCACAGAATTAAGGAGTATTGTATTTGAAAACTTCGTACGGGATATAAAATTTATCGGGTAATCTTACGGAAACTCAAACTTTAAACTTCTTTTGGATGTTATAAAATCTTCCTATAATTCTTTTATATGTTTATAACAGTTAATGTGGAGTCAGTGTTAAAGTGAGTGTATGTAATACTGTGTCACCAAAAGACCTTGTACTCTTCTTCAATATAGATATGATCATAATTAATTATACTCTTTTATATATTCTTTTGCCTGCAACTAAAACTGGAAGTGGTATAAAATACATTGTTTTTATATTGTTAAAATGTAGTTAGTATATATAAAACTCAGCACTCTTAATAATAGGTTCATTGTTTACGTGGATACACACCACCTATACTACAACATTCCTCTTATATTCTCTTTGCACTATTTAATAAGAGATAAAAAAGTTCTTTTGGAAGTGGTAACCATGATTTTCAAGAATGTACTGCTCTAAAAGTAAGATACTACATTACAGATAAGAATGAAACTTTCAAGGTAAATTGAACATAAACCACGAAACTTGCAGGGACTATCTCACTAGTTTTTTTTTTAAATATTTTTCATGTTATCATATTATATTTCCATGTAAATACAATCTTCATAGAATATTTTATAACTTCATTTAAAGTATGAAAATCTTTATAATATAAATGAATAATTGGATTGCTTTTACAGGCAAAGATAGTACTACAGAGCCCTTTCGTACACTTCATATGTTGTTAGATGATTGATTTTTAACAAGGAGTTTTTACTGCTGTAAATTTTGAACAAGATAATTAAAAATACAAATTTGTTTACAAGTTGTGAAAATTCTATCACTTGTACTGTTCACTATGAAATAATTTATTAACGACTTTGTTGAAATACCTCCTTACATATATATATGAGATTTATTTAAAGAAATAAATCGACACAACGGAATATCAAAGAATTTAAGAGAATATAACCAAAATCTTAAGATTTTACTGAAACCTGTTTCTTTTATCGCACAGGCGGACAGACATGCTGGTGGGTAGACAAAACAAAGACACTATTTTTTAGAAGGACGTCTCTCTCAAAAATGTTGCAAATAAAGTTTTGACCTGATCACGAACTTTTGTTTTTTAAATTATTGTTGCTTTAATAATACAGCAAATATAACAACAAAGGACGACCTTATAAGCTTGGAGAGTCGTTGAGGTCTAGACAGTATACAGGATTTCTACTCATTACAACAAGGGAGTCCATTAAAAGCTGTTGGAGGAAGAGTCCGAGTGATGAAAAGAAAATTCTTTACACTGACTTGTTTTCTCAGAATGGTTTTTTTTTCAGGGATTATATCTAGATAACCGAAAGTGTTGACCGAAAGTGTTGGACCATGCAAATATAAAATGACTTCTAAGGTCTAATGTTTTTAAACTTCATGGCCTTATATTATGATTTCCGACTATTTAAATTTTTTACCTTAACCCCATACTTTTTTTTACCTAAAATCATCCATCGTAATTAACAAATTTTCTTTTCTTATTATTAAAGTTACTGAGAACAGCAGTTCCATAATATATTCTGTTCCATATTAGTAGGGTGGTTGTACATTAACTTTAAAGCAATAATTAAATATTTCTTAAATATCAACTCATCCAGCTCACCGGCGTGGGAAAGCTTTCATATTTTGATTATGTTTTGATTTATTCCAGTTTGCTGCGGTAATAAAAAAATAATATACTGCTTTATTTATTGATTATTGATGAAAACTTTGTTTTATAGTTCTAATCTTAAAGTACTAACAGTGTGAAACACGTTTTTAAATATTCAGAACACTGATAAATTATTATAATTCATTAAAGATTTTTGTAGTTTTTTATTTGAAATACATTTTTTTATTTTTTTATTTGTAATCAATACAAGATTACAGTACGTAACACAGCGACGTGGGTTTTAATAAGGGTTACATGGAAATTTCAAACATAGGTTTATTTCAATCTTAGTGTGTCCTGAGAAAAGACAAACAATCGTACAGAAAAGACATTTTACTTCCCCCCTTAGGTAAAAGTGATATTGCATTAGGATTAAATGACGCTCAAGGATATCCCATGAATAGAACATACGCCATCATAGAACTCCATTCTCGTCTATGTAGAGATGCTTTACGCACAATGAAAAATGCTACAGGTGCTAGCTTGCGGTTTGTTAGGTTACGTGTGTAAAAATTTCATACGATTGCACCTCAGACGGTTTTCATACACACACGTTATCGTTTCTCTCTCATTTAAACTATTCATACACTTTTACAAATTCATAGTACTTAAAAATATATTGAACTTAAAAATTATTCTTCGGATATTGCAACATCTTTTTTAATAAAATTACTATGTATCATGTTTTATGTATATATGAAATACATATGTAATTATGTAAACTTTTTAATTCGGTAGCATAAATTCAGACAGCTACCAATCGTAATATATGAAAACAGATGTAACAAGCTATAGACCTCAATTCTACGAATGTTATTTACAGGCCAGTTGCGGTTCACAGAAATGACTGTAGTGTGTGACAAACTAATTTAATAATGACATCGTTTTAGTTTGGAACTGCAATTAGTGAGTAGATTGCATTTCTATGGCAAAAGGTCACCAGTCCATATTTATTGGTACTTTTATGTGATTGCAATTGGGTAAACTGGCGTAGTTACTGATTGCAGTAGCGTGTACAGAGTAAACAACATGCTTCGGCCAATAATGTAACATTTATATTTGAAGTTTAATAAAGTTATGTAAAGGTGGAACAGTTTAAGTAATATTTGGTGAGAAAGAGTTTGCAATCTGTCTTACAACATCATGCATTGCAGAATAGTATTGAATTTACAGTTTTTTTGCAGTAATCTCTGGTATATTGGACAGTGCGTAATTTTAATGCTCATTATTATTATTAACCTGTAATTTAAGAAAATAAATAAGCATTATAGTCAAAAAATCCTAAAAATACACTAAAAGTCAAAAATTTTACAAACGTAAAATAAACGATTAGTCCCATGATAATATAGATAAACTAGGAATCTCATCAATGCACTGAAAAGAAAAAACAACAGAAAAAGCCTCCACGAAAACGGGAATCTATACGAATAAATATTCCGATTGCACAAGCACTAAAAATAAAACAACAGGGTTTATACTCCCAACCAGCGAACACAAGAGACCGATTTGTTCACTGTTAAAAAAAATCTACGGTGAACCTGGCTGATTTAGAGGTAACTAAAAAAAGGTCACTTTCTTACATCTGGGTACTTTTGACCACGCATTGAATTAAATTAGTGACGAACTCAAATTTTTACATGTGTGATCAAAGTTTAGGAAATTAAAATACTGGAGTGATTTGATATGTGCCACTTATTTAAAATTGATCACAGAAAACTATCGTCTGAATGAGATGTTACTTTTCAAGGCAAGCGCAATGAAAAGAAAGGCCTATTTTGATTAAATGAGATTTGCCCAATGAATAAACTAAGATTTTTAATAGAAGACGTGGTGAATTTATTTAATCATGCAATTTTAGTCACCAGCTGTACCCGACCCTTACTGGTAGGCCTACCGGAAGTACTTATTAATCTTCTAATCCGTCTAATTTTAGACGGATTTCCGTTGTTTGTGTGATGTTCGTATTTACTTTATATTAAATAATACAACTATGTTAAATGCTAAAATATTTAAAAAAAAATTAGTTCTACTATGACAATCATTGCCATTGAAACTTGCCAAAGCAATACAACTTTTTGGATTACTGACTAAAGGTATATATAAATATATATACTGATTTACTTGTACGTCTTAAAATTATTGCTTCATTTATTAATACAGCTTTTAAGGAATATTTCACTATTCCATAAATTCAAATATTTGTGAGTCAAACTGTTCACTATCAGTCGATTACTATATCAAAGTGGCCAAATTTCGCCATAAGCGATATATACAGAGTTATCGAACTTTAACTGGGAAACTTTAACAAGACCAGCCTCTATTCTAGGATTGCAAGGCACCCGCCTACAGGGATAAGTTATTATAGTTGTGGCTCGCATAGCTTACTGACTTCTGAACTAAATCTAGATTCATTTGGATTATTAGAGTTCAAGGAAATTGTTTAGTCCCAGTTAGGGAACTATTGATTTAATTAAAATATTCTTTCTATATTTAAGTATTAAGATTTCACAATCGGCTGTAAGGAATATTGAAATATCACTTCAAAATACATCATAGTTTCAAATATAAATGATATTATCTAATATTTTTACACTTACAACTTCCAAAAACTTTAGCGCTGGTCAATTAAATACCCTAAATATTATCTGTACATTTATGCTTAAACGTTATTTTCTAAAGATGTGTAAATAATTTTGGTAACTTTGTGATGTCTAGCCTTTGATGAAAATATTATTTTTATTTATATCCCTATTAAAATAAATTAGTTTGAGTTATGAACAGGAGACAATCTTAAGAAGAAATGTAAAGAATCAGTATATTGAATCTTTTCGTAAACATTTGAAAATATTCTCTTTATGAATAAATGCTTGGAGATATATCGTTCTTTATTTTTTTTTATGTATTAATATAGAAAAGGCAGAACATTAATGAATTTCAATAATTTAACAAAATTTATTTTCAAGCAGTTAAGAATTTTTGCGATTTCCTATGTGTACTCTTGTTGTAAATAATGTTACTTCTCGCTATGTTCTGACAAGCATTTTAAGTATTACATAAAATAACCTAATAATATTTTCCTGAAACAAAACTTGTTTAATATTTTAAGATTAACATTAAAGTCATATTAAATAAGTGGAAAATCTTATCTTGTACCTGTAAGAGACATAAAAAATTAAAATAATTTTAAACTTTATTTATCATAAATTACATAACTGTTTTTATAAAGCTGAAAATTGCCTCAAATATCGAAACTTTTTATTGAAACCCATATTTTTATTTTACTTGTTGTGTTATCGTACCTAAATTACAATTTTTATTTCTGTTCAATTTCTCAAATATAATTAATTTACTGCAATTGATTATATAAATAACGATAATTAAACCTATCCAATTTATTATTATTCTAATGGCTGTGGCTCATAGATGAATATTCTGGTCTTTCAAAAAATTCCGCTATCAAAAAACATTTTCGCATTTAATGACCAAAGAGCTGTAAACATACTTTAGTTTAACTGAAATGTGATGATTTTGGATATTGTTCATAAATTACAACCCTTTTCACACAACCATTGTCATAAAAAATTTACTTTAAGAAACATTAAAAAGGTTTGGAAACAAAATCCTTTAAATTGCTCAAGTTAATTTTAAAATATCTAATATCTTTTAGGTTTCATTCGGGAATATATAAGCCAAAATGTTCAAGAATGATTTCTAAAATGCGGTATGTCTAATCATCACTCAATTAGGAAAATAAAATTTTTCTTTTGTTTGCCGGAAGTTTGTAATGTAAACATGTCTTTTATGTATGATTTTCTAAGTGACTGCCTGTACGCATAGAATTTCATTAATCATATTTTTTTTATCTTATCATTCGACCTCAACCTATGAAGCCTATTACGTGACGCTTGGTGTGACGTACTCCACCTTGTTAATAAGGCCGAGACACATTCCAAGAAGTCTTTTGTTGCTGTAGCTGAAAACAAATTTATATTATATTCACAGTATTGTAATTAAGTTAGATTGTGTACCGTAAATTAGTTAATTAAATTTCATACAATGTAAATTTCGCAACCTAATCAGCCAGTATAATATAATATTATTTTACATCCAATGTTCCGGAACTAAATTATTGGGCGGAGTAACTACCTAATTGGCACGCGTATGAATTTTTTTCTTCTAACCCTTGGTAGCAGCCCAACTACGTAACCGATCAGACCTCGCGTGCTTTGTCCGTAAGTAAAATTTATCTTTTCGTATTATTAAATTAGCCCTTTGATGCCAAACGTATAAAATGAATGTAACGTAAAGTAAAGATGTGAATAGTAAAGTAACTTACCCTTGAAGATCTTTTATTTGCTTGATTGAGATAGATAAAGGTTGTGGCGTCGTCCTTATGGCGATGAGCACGTTGTTATAAATAGTAATTTGTATCATTAAATGGCTAATACCGTCGCGAATTTGTTTTAGGCGAGTTTACGTAGCTGATGTATCTCACGTGTTGTTTGAATAGATGGCTACCACTTCCCAACTCTACTCCTCTTCTAGAAATAACCGTTCTTAGGACTACAGCTTCAATGTCTCGGGCCAAGACGCCGACACCCGGGTTGTGAGTCTACCTATTGCGAAGGGAAGTGAAATATTATTGTTTTGTAAAGTAAAAACGTCGTACGCATAATTCAATAGAACATTGGATATTTTAGGCCCACCTAGAAGACATACTTTTTAGTTATTATATTCTAATTGGCAGCAACGTGGCATTACATAACTTTTCCTTTACCATCTAAAAGTGGTGCTTTTAAGTTTTTCCGTAATTAAACTGAACTTATAAGTAAACTTTGTATTTCTAGTATTTATTACTATGACCTCAGAAGTCACCACCCCCATGTGTTTATCGTCATACGGTACACAATTTTATTGCGCCAATCTGCTATTGATGTGCCTACTCTGCCATCAACTGGGTGAAACTGAGTGAAAACGCCACAATGCCTGCCATTAAAATAGAATATTTGTCTAAAGATGAGTTGGTATTTGAACTGATATCTAGAGGTATTAAATTAAATAGTGACAGTACAGTAAATGAACTCAGAAAGTCCTTAAAACAGTGTTTGAGAAACAATATTTTTACCTACTGCTAGTAGCCTATTAAAAATAGACCACAATCAGGAAGTAAAACTTCTCAGTGAAAAAGTGATATTATTAGAACATGGGTGCAGTGAATTGAACAGTGCTAGTTCACCTTTAGAAATCACCAAATTCCAAGAAAAGTGTAAACGTTTAATAAACCGTTTTATTTTTTAGACAACCAGCTAGAACTAAGTTCTGTACATAGTGAAACTTTATCAGCTTTACAGTGTAGGCTAGTAAATGTTGAACAACAGTTAGCTAAAAACTTGCTACCTACAGTGAACCTAGAACAGCTTAAAGTGTTAGAAGCCAATTTAAATGAATCATTAGAACAAGATGAGATCATGGAACAGGCAGTGAAAGAACAAATAGGCCTTATTTCTGTACAACCACCAACAATATCACAGCCTACTGCCAGTACCCCCACTTTGCCTATAATGCCTATTTATAATGCAAACAATGATTGTATTAGTGAACCTATGTCTGGTTTAAATATGTTTAATAAGTTAAACAACCCTGTAGAACATTATTTACAAAATTTTACAGTAACAAATGGTTTAGTAGTACCTGAGCTTATAAAAATTTTTGAAAACTTTGTTAAAACTAAAATGTGAAACTAGCCTATCAGATAATGAAATATTAGTATTGTTACCATGTTATGCAAAAGGTCCACTTTTAGCCAAAATAATACAGTGTAAGTCTATCATGCCTAATGTCAACTATCTACACAGGGAATTAATTAGTGCTTTTATCCCTGTAGGCCTAATTGAAAGACTGAGACTAGATTTAGTTTATAGGCCACAAAGGTTTGATGAGCCACTGTATGAATACATCTATGACATCAAAGAGCTCAGTCAAGTTTTATTGTGTAACATAAGTGAACAGGACTTGGTAACTTGTATAAAAAGATGTATTAAGCCTACAGATAGAAATAAGTTAATTTTTGAAAACAATCCCATTTGTTTTACAGATTTGGAAAATGTGTGTATAGCTAGTAACAATATAACCTTTAATGATAACTTAAGGGACAATTTAAGTAAGACATATGTTAACAACATGTATCCACCACATGTTGAACTTAGAAAAAGTAGGCCTACTGTCAAAAACCCAAAGTTATGTTTCAATTGTAATAGGCCTGGTCACTTGGCAAAAAATTGTTTTAGGAATCCAAAAAAACTAGTTGACAGGGGAGTGGTATTACACACAACACCTAAAAATATCCCTCCCCGGTTTCATAAGTTTAAGAATAATAATTTTATAAGTAGTAATACAGTAAGAAAAGAAAAACACTATTTTATGAGAGTCTATGGTAAGGTAATTAAAAATTGGAGTAAATTAAACTATAGAAAACCTAATTTAAGACTAAATGTTAGACAGTGTAACAATATGCCTTTAATTGAAGCTATAGTGGGTAAAAATGTAAAAACAAACTGCTTATTAGATACTGGTGCTACAAGAGATATAATTAGTAAAGAATTTTATGATAGCCTATTGTTGAATAAAAATGTTTCTAAATTAATGAAGTCAGATAATAGAATGTTTGCTGCAAATAACACTAAAATAAAATGTTTTGGTTACTGTTATGCTAAGATAAAAATTTCTAAATTTTTGTTGGAAAGTAAAATTTATTGTATTGGATAATTTAAAATGGGACATTGTATTGGGAAACCCATTTATATCTAATAGCAAATTAATTTTAGATCTTGATGGAGATTCATGTTATTTTAAATTCAATTGTAATGAGAAAATAACTATTGTCAGACAACAGCCTTTTGAACATGAAGTAAACAGCATTGATGTAAAAATAGGGTGCACTAGAGCTGAGGCTGAGATACAAAACCTTTATAGGGGATTTTCCAAATGTTTTTACTCCATCCAAAATTAGGAGAGGCTCTAGATTTGGAAGTGAAATTAGTTCTCAATGACCCCACACCTGTAAATATTAGGCCTTATTTTATGAGCCCTCCTACTGTAAATAAGATGAAAACAATAATACAGGATTGGTTGGACCAAGGAATAATTGAACCCAGTACTTCAGCCTACTCCAGTCCAAGCCTTTTTAACCAAAAAGGACAGACTTGTAGTCAATTATACCGAATTAAATAAAAAGTTACAGAAAATTGATTTTCCCATTGGTGATTTAAATAACTATTATCAACATCTTAGTGGAGCCAAATATTTTTCAATAATAGATTTAAGAAAAAGTTTTTTGCAATGTCCATTATCACCTGATAGTCAAGATCTTACATCATTTAGTACTATATTTGGTAAATATAAATTTAAACGAGTACCCTTTGGTTTACATGTTGGTAGTGCTGTATTGTCTGCCTATCTGGACAAAGTCCTAGACAATATAAAATTTAAATATGTGATTAAATTTTTGTGATGATATCTTAGTGTACAGTAAAGACCTTGATTCGCATTTAGTACATGTCAGAGAGATTGTAAATAGACTAAGCAAACATGGCTTAACGGCAAACCTAGAGAAAGCAAAGTTTTGTTTTTGAGGAAATCTCCTTTTTGGGGAACTTAATAAAAAATAATACAGTAACTATAGATCCCGAGCGAACAAGGAGTATAAGAGAATTTATGCCGCCTAAGAACGCCAAACAAATTTCACAGTTTTTAGGTATGACCAATTTCTTTTCAAAATTTATAAACAATTATGCCGAATTATGTAATCCTTTAAATCGTTTAAGAAGGAAAAACGCTAAATTTATTTGGACAAGTGAATGTCAAGATTCGTTTGTAAAGTTAAAAGAAGCTATAATGAATCCTCCTGTACTCCAGTTAGCCGATTTTTCAAAGCAATTTATAGTAATGACAGATGCTAGTGGAATAGCCGCAGGTGGTTGTTTGTTACAGGAAAACGACCAAAATGAATTAATGCCAATAGCCTATTACTCTAGGAAATTTACTGATGCCGAATTAAAATATACTGTTTATGAAAAAGAAGCTTTGAGTGCACTAATTTGCATAGAAAAATGGCACGAATTTTTAGAAGTAAGAACCTTTAAATTAATAACTGATAACCAAGCTTTATCCTATGTCCTCAATCACAAAAGGAAGGTAGGAAGACTTGCCCGGTGGATCGAGAGGATTTTGAATTTGCCATTTGAGGTGGAATTTAAAAGTTCCACCGATAATGCGCTGGCAGACGCCCTTTCACGTATGTTTGAGGGCGAGTCAACAGGAACAGCTGATCCAAGCCCCAGTGACTGCCGGAACGTTCCAGACCAGGATAAAAATAGATTATCGATTTCCTTCTGCCATTCAAACTCCTCCCGAAGGCAAACATGTAAACGAACATCTAATGTAAAGCCTAAAATGCAGATAAATAATAAGTGCAATAACAAGGATAATTTGTGGTTGTTAATTAATGATTTGCCATTAGCGTTTAAAGATTTAGAAAAATATCAACTTCAAGATAAAGAAACTCAGCGAATCATTCAATCTGTAAAAAGCAATAGTAACAATTTATGTTATTTTATAAAAAAACAATTTACTGATGTACAAAAGGAATGTAAAAAGTAAGAGTAAGATATTTTTGCCTGTACAGTTAATTGATTTAGTATATGAATTCTTCCACAGTTCTTTAATAGGAGGTCATTTAGGCATTGCTAGAACGCAAAGAAAAATTAATCAGTATTTTTATAGACCTGATTTAGACGAAATTATAAAGGCAAAAGTCAAAGAATGTAATGTTTGTAAAATGAGTAAAGTGTGCCAAAGAAAATATGAAGGCGAATTAGTATCTGTGCCATTTAAAAACAATATGGATTGTTTATTCATAGATCTTTTAGGTCCCTTAGTGAGAACTAGAAACAGCAATGTATATTTACTTGTAGTTGTAGATGCCGCCAGTAAATTTCTATGGCTAATCCCTTTGAGGGAATGTAAGAGTGCTGAAATATGTAATAAATTAGACCGCATAATTTTTAACAACTTTTCTGTACCTAAAATAATAGTGTCAGACAATGCCGCATATTTTACATCACTGTATTTTAAGAAGTTCTTATTTAAGAATTTTATTGAACACCGTAGACTAGCGCCTTACAGGGCTAATGGAAATCAATCAGAAAGGCATATTAGAAACATATCTACATTATTACGTAGTTTCTATCACAACTGTCATAGTAATTGGGATAATGACCTAGGCTATATACAATTAAGTTTAAACACCGCCCATAATGAAAGCACAGGTTTTGCTGCCTTTGATTTAATGTTTAATCATTCCTGTAATAATGCCTTTATCTAATTTATGGAAGCTAAATGATCTAATTGGTGAGAATTTGTCCAAGGAAACTGTTGTAAACAATTTAAAGAGAGCGGTGGTGAATGTAAAAAGGAGTATAGCACATAACAGTAATAGACAAAAGTACTCAGAGCAAAATGTAAAACATCCCTTTAAGTTGCATTCCTTAGTATGGATTAGAACCCACTATTTAAGCAATAAGGTAGAAAAGTTTTGTGCAAAAATTAGCACCAAAATATGTAGGAATTTATAGAATTTTATATTTTTTAAGCCCTGTAACTTGTATTGTACAGCACACTGAAAATGTTTTGAATGTAAAAAAGGTTCATATTGTAGATTTAAAATTAAATTAAGACCTGTTCTGTATAAAAAAAAAAAAAAATTTGTAGCATCCCTAGCTTAAGGAACCACTTGCTGCCAAATTTAAAAGATAAGATAAAATCCAGGAAGTTAACTGTTTGGTGAATTCTTAACGAATGTGTCAATGGAAATAAAATATAGAAAAAGAATTTGTAAATAGGCTTAGTGTAAAGAAATGAGACAAAGTTGATCCTGACTGTTTGTAATGAGGGAACCAAATATGAAAAAATTGTCTGTGTTTTGTAGGTGTGCCGAAATGTTGAATCTTGAATTTTGTAGATATATTTGAAGTGTTAAAATTCATGTAGATGTAAGATGTATAGGATGTTGTATGTAAATATATATATTAAGAGTGATGCAGTATTAATACGAAATGTGAGACTTAGCTTCTCGTGAGGGGACGTTTCATTCCAAAGTATTCGATCCATATTGGTAACTTGTCCGCAAGTCTCAGGGTATTTAATGGCAAAACACTATACACAAAAACACTGGTATGAATGCAAAAAAGAAGTATGAATGTGGCGCCTATATAACAAAACACTACACTACAACTTGTTCACGATTTAATCGCCTTAAATGTCCTTATTCTTGCAACGACCCGCAAATTCTAAAACGCTGCAACGTGCACTGCATGAAAATAGTTTGCCTAAATTGATTTTCTATTTTTGGTCCCTAAGCGAGCAGTCATAGAAACTGGATTGGCATGCGATCTAGCGGATTTCATAGGAAACTTTTGAAACCCCGCGCTATCGTATTGTTATGGTTGAATTTGAATTTATGTAATGAATAAAAGGTTGAATTAAGTTTGTTATTTAGAATATGTTTAAAGTAAAGCGACTAATTAGGTTGCGAAATCAAAACAGGGGGGATATTCTGTACCGTAAATTAGTTAATTAAATTTCATACAATGTAAAATTTCGCAACCTAATCAGCCAGTATAATATAATATTATTTTTACATCCAATGTTCCGGAACTAAATTATTGGGCGGAGTAACTACCTAATTGGCACGCGTATGAATTTTTTTTCTTCTAACCCTTGGTAGCAGCCCAACTACGTAACCGATCAGACCTCGCGTGCTTTGTCCGTAAGTAAAATTTATCTTTTCGTATTATTAAATTAGCCCTTTGATGCCAAACGTATAAAATGAATGTAACGTAAAGTAAAGATGTGAATAGTAAAGTAACTTACCCTTGAAGATCTTTTATTTGCTTGATTGAGATAGATAAAGGTTGTGGCGTCGTCCTTATGGCGATGAGCACGTTGTTATAAATAGTAATTTGTATCATTAAATGGCTAATACCGTCGCGAATTTTGTTTTAGGCGAGTTTACGTAGCTGATGTATCTCACGTGTTGTTTGAATAGATGGCTACCACTTCCCAACTCTACTCCTCTTCTAGAAATAACCGTTCTTAGACTACAGCTTCAATGTCTCGGGCCAAGACGCCGACACCCGGGTTGTGAGTCTACCTATTGCGAAGGGAAGTGAAATATTATTGTTTTGTAAAGTAAAAACGTCGTACGCATAATTCAATAGAACATTGGATATTTTAGGCCCACCTAGAAGACATACTTTTTAGTTATTATATTCTAATTGGCAGCAACGTGGCATTACATAACTTTTCCTTTACCATCTAAAAGTGGTGCTTTTAAGTTTTCGTAATTAAACTGAACTTATAAGTAAACTTTGTATTTCTAGTATTTATTACTATGACCTCAGAAGTCACCACCCCCATGTGTTATCGTCATACGGTACACAATTTTATTGCGCCAATCTGCTATTGATGTGCCTACTCTGCCATCAACTGGGTGAAACTGAGTGAAAACGCCACAATGCCTGCCATTAAAATAGAATATTTGTCTAAAGATGAGTTGGTATTTGAACTGATATCTAGAGGTATTAAATTAAATAGTGACAGTACAGTAAATGAACTCAGAAAGTCCTTAAAAACAGTGTTTGAGAAACAATATTTTACCTACTGCTAGTAGCCTATTAAAAATAGACCACAATCAGGAAGTAAAAACTTCTCAGTGAAAAAGTGATATTATTAGAACATGGGTGCAGTGAATTGAACAGTGCTAGTTCACCTTTAGAAATCACCAAATTCCAAGAAAAGTGTAAACGTTTAATAAACCGTTTATTTTTAGACAACCAGCTAGAACTAAGTTCTGTACATAGTGAAACTTTATCAGCTTTACAGTGTAGGCTAGTAAATGTTGAACAACAGTTAGCTAAAAACTTGCTACCTACAGTGAACCTAGAACAGCTTAAAGTGTTAGAAGCCAATTTAAATGAATCATTAGAACAAGATGAGATCATGGAACAGGCAGTGAAAGAACAAATAGGCCTTATTTCTGTACAACCACCAACAATATCACAGCCTACTGCCAGTACCCCCACTTTGCCTATAATGCCTATTTATAATGCAAACAATGATTGTATTAGTGAACCTATGTCTGGTTTAAATATGTTTAATAAGTTAAACAACCCTGTAGAACATTATTTACAAAATTTTACAGTAACAAATGGTTTAGTAGTACCTGAGCTTATAAAATTTTTGAAAACTTTGTTAAAAACTAAAATGTGAAACTAGCCTATCAGATAATGAAATATTAGTATTGTTACCATGTTATGCAAAAGGTCCACTTTTAGCCAAAATAATACAGTGTAAGTCTATCATGCCTAATGTCAACTATCTACACAGGGAATTAATTAGTGCTTTTATCCCTGTAGGCCTAATTGAAAGACTGAGACTAGATTTAGTTTATAGGCCACAAAGGTTTGATGAGCCACTGTATGAATACATCTATGACATCAAAGAGCTCAGTCAAGTTTTATTGTGTAACATAAGTGAACAGGACTTGGTAACTTGTATAAAAAGATGTATTAAGCCTACAGATAGAAATAAGTTAATTTTTGAAAACAATCCCATTTGTTTTAACAGATTTGGAAAATGTGTGTGTATAGCTAGTAACAATATAACCTTTAATGATAACTTAAGGGACAATTTAAGTAAGACATATGTTAACAAACATGTATCCACCACATGTTGAACTTAGAAAAAGTAGGCCTACTGTCAAAAACCCAAAGTTATGTTTCAATTGTAATAGGCCTGGTTCACATGGCAAAAAATTGTTTTAGGGAATCCAAAAAACTAGTTGACAGGGGAGTGGTATTACACACAACACCACTGTACGTAAGTAAAATTTATCTTTTCGTATTATTAAATTAGCCCTTTGATGCCAAACGTATAAAATGAATGTAACGTAAAGTTAAAGATGTGAATAGTAAAGTAACTTTACCCTTGAAAGATCTTTTATTTTGCTTGATTGAGATAGATAAAGGTTGTGGCGTCGTCCTTATGGCGAATGAGCACGTTGTTATAAATAGTAATTTGTATCATTAAATGGCTAATACCGTCGCGAATTTGTTTTAGGCGAGTTTACGTAGCTGATGTATCTCACGTGTTTGTTTGAATAGATGGCTACCACTTCCCAACTCTACTCCTCTTCTAGAAATAACCGTTCTTAGACTAACAGCTTCAATGTCTCGGGCCAAGACGCCGACACCCGGGTTGTGAGTCTACCTATTGCGAAGGGAAGTGAAATATTATTGTTTTTGTAAAGTAAAACGTCGTACGCATAATTCAATAGAACATTGGATATTTTAGGCCCACCTAGAATAACATACTTTTTAGTTATTATATTCTAATTGGCAGCAACGTGGCATTACATAACTTTTCCTTTACCTTCTAAAAGTGGTGCTTTTAAGTTTTCGTAATTAAACTGAACTTATAAGTAAACTTTGTATTTCTAGTATTTATTACTATGACCTCAGAAGTCACCCACCCCCATGTGTTATCGTCATACGGTACAATTGAATTACCATTCTCTTTAATCTAAGTTTGATAACACAATTATTAAGATCTACAATTATATCTCAAACATTCCTTTCACCTTAATTTAAGTTTACTGAGCAGTAAATAAACAAGGTTTAGAATTATTTATGTTACGTAATAAAATGTCTTGTTCACTATTACCATGTGGTTTAGAAAGAAATATGCAAAATATCTCGTAATATATGCAGTATTTTGATCAATGGGATGGGATGTAATTAATTTAATTAA
>NW_025782283.1:35000-36204 GCF_021130785.1 Homalodisca vitripennis
TGTAAGCTATTCGGGGCTTGAAAACTACTGGTCAAGTAAGATGCAATATTAATTTTTAACTATTGTGATAACACTTAAATTATAGAGATATGTTTAAAAAATCAGAATATTTGAAAAATAACTGTTCTAAAACTATATTTTTGTGTTATAAAATAATAGGACTTCCGTAATAAGATACCTTTAAAAAATTGAGGTATACCTTTATAAAAATTATATATTAATATTTGTTCCGCCTCTGAAGGGGAAATCAATATAATACATTTTAAATAACATTTAACATTAGAGCAATTAAATATAAGCGATAACATCTAATGGACATTTTTTTTAAAGAAACAAAAGCTGTGAAATAAAGTAAAATAACCATTTCAGGCAATGGAGATGACCTGTCCCAAGCTGCTTCTATTTTGCATTTATGTGAGCTAGTGCTTGTATGTGAAACTTTTCAGGTGATAAAATATTCATTATTATTGATGTTATTTCATTTAGTTATCAATTGAGCTCGTCGTGACTCAATTAAGTGGGATAGATAATAAGTGCTTAGGCAATATTTTAAAATTAAACGTTAAATACATAAAATAACGGATCTACATCGTCTTACAATTTATTTGGAAATAATATGTTCCAATAATTTTAAAAATTAGAAATCATGTGAATAAGGTTTTGGCTGTAAAATACTATTAATTCACAGTAATGTGTGTTAGTATGCTTAAAAAAAACTTCATCTCACTTTCAAAATTAAAGTAATATTTCCATTAATAATATGCTTATGATTCCAAAAACAACTGATCCCAAATTTTTGGTGAGACCTGTCCCAAGCGAAAAGCCAGGGTAGGAACACGTTATAATGAGGCCTCGTGCTATGATAAAGCCTTGGTGGACAAAAAACCATTATAACATAAACAATAAAACTTCATCAATACATTTCAAAAATCAAAAGTTTTCTTTACATGATTAATATGCTTTAATGATTCCAAAAAACAACTGATCCCAAATTTTTGGTGAGGTGAGACCTGTCCCAAAGCGCAAAGTCAGTTAGCCACGTTAATGAATCTCGTGCTAGATAACTTGGATGACAAAAAAAAACCCATTATAACATAAACAATTAAAAACTTCAGCATCAATAACTTTTCAAAATCCAACAGTTCTTCTTTACATTAATAATATGCTTATGATTCCAAAAACAACTGATCCCAAATTTTTGGTG
>NW_025782284.1:0-36767 GCF_021130785.1 Homalodisca vitripennis
TTATAATTTGATAAAAATTTACCTAAAATAGTAATTTTAATATTGACTTGTCAAGAAATTGGATATGACACGAAAAGGCTACCAAAAATACTTCAACCCTCTTTCAAAAATTGGGTTTTTTATGATTTTGAACACTGCCCCAATAGTATGATATCTCATTTTAAAATTCTAGATGAAAGAGGAAGCTAATTAAAATCTGCAATTTAAAACTTACCTTCGTTCAAAACGTACTATAACTTTGAATAGAGTGATCAGAAATGGATTTTCTTTGTCGTTGGTTTTATCTCAACAAGACTTTTAATTTTAGTTATGACTCGATAGGTAGTTCAATTTGCCCTTTTTAGTTTCTCCCAATTCACCCACCATTTTCGATGGAGAGTTGGTAACCTGAAATCTATCAAAATCTTCATTGTGTAATGTTAATGGATATCCCTAAAAGTGACTTGACAATTTTCAACCATTTCAAAAGCATGTGGGGAAATGTTTTTGAGACACGGGGTGAATCAAACGGCTGGCATGACTATTGTTCCTCGGTTATCTTTAAAGTTTCCTAATGATTTCAGGACTGAGCCTTCCACTGTAAATAGATTTCTTGTAAATAAAATGTTTTCCTGTGACTTCACATTGTTTGTAAACTTTCAAACAGACTGTATTTAAAATATGCTTGTTATCTTGAACATAATTTTTTAGGCATATTGTTATAGAAAATCAGTAGTATTTATGCAATACCATAGGACGTATTTTGAATATTTTTGGGATTATTTGAAAGAACAATAGGTATTCTTTTTACAGTGTTTTATATATATATATATATATATATATATATATATATATAAAACATTGTTGAAATATAATAGTGTGAAAACGGTATTGTTAAATCAATCAAATCTTTTATTAAAATCGTACAGTAACAAGTTATAATATGTTTTAAATAATATCCGATAAAAAACCCCATTACTTGCATGCAGTTTTGGTTGTGAATAATTGTTCTTAAATTTATTTCAACCACTAATTGCCTTATACTGGTAACCAAATATATTTCCATGATACTGTTAAACTATTTCAGTGATTATCTATAATATAAAAATGAAACTGTTCGTGTGTAACAGCATCACTCACAAACGGCTCTGGACGGATTCGCCTAATTTTTTTTTTTAATTTGTTCGTCTTGATCTGTAGAAGGTTATAGGATACTTTTTATCCCTTTTATCCCTTTCCCGATTCAGGATTCCGCCCCACTGGTTACAGAAATAACCCGTAAGAAATGCATTGCAGCAAAACATATGTTATTAAGTGAAAGAGTCTTTTCAAATTTTTAATCAGCTGTTCTTTGTAAACATATATAATGCGACAAAAAATATATTTATATATAAATTTCTTTACACTTATAGTTTTAAAGCATAGAGTAAGCTTAAGAGAAACGACAAATTTTGTTTAAACTGTTTCTGCAATCATAATATATAAAAATGAATGTTTTGTGTGTTTGTCCTTTATAGACTCAGAAACTATTGGACCGATCACTATGAAAAATTTGTATTCTTCTATGTAGAAGGTTTATACGCAATGCCCATTGATGTAACTAACCACCAGGCTGTACTGCAAGATATAAAAGTTATCAAAGCGCCTGCACATAATAAACTGCAATTACAACACAGTAGTTACGTATATTTAAAATATCCAAACACTATTTGAAGGCAAAGAAATATACGGGCAAAGCTTAAGAGACGCGTGCGAAGCCGCGGGAAACAGCTAGTAGTGATACAAAATAGTAATTAACGTCATTTACTACTATAGTGATACAGAGTAGCAATTAACGTGTATTTACTACTTTAGTGACACAGAATAGTAATTAACGTCTATTTACTACTATAGTGATAAAGAATAGTAATGAAAGTGTATTCAGTACTGTAGTGATACAGAATAGTAATGAACGTGTATTTACTACTGTAGTGATACAGAATAGTAATGAACGTGTATTTACTACTGTAGTGATACAGAATAGTAATGAACGTGTGTATTTACTACTGTAGTGATACAGAATAATAATGAACGTGTATTTACTACTGTAGTGATACAGAATAGTAATGAACGTGTATTTACTACTGTAGTGATACAGAATAGTAATGAACGTGTATTTACTACTGTAGTGATACAGAATAATAATGAACGTGTATTTACTACTGTAGTGATACAGAATAGTAATGAACGTGTATTTACTACTGTAGTGATACAGAATAGTAATGAACGTGTATTTACTACTGTAGTGATACAGAATAATAATGAACGTGTATTTACTACTGTAGTGATACAGAATAGTAATGAACGTGTATTTACTACTGTAGTGATACAGAATAATAATGAAACGTGTATTTACTACTGTAGTGATACAGAATATTAATGAACGTGTATTTACTACTGTAGTGATACAGAATAATAATGAACGTGTATTTACTACTGTAGTGATACAGAATAGTAATGAACTTGTATTTAGTACTGTAGTGATACAGAATAGTAATGAACTTGTATTCAGTACTGTAGTGATACAGAATAGTAATGAACTTGTATTCAGTACTGTAGTGATACAGAATAGTAATGAACGTGTATTTACTACTGTAGTGATACAGAATAGTAATGAACGTGTATTTACTACTGTAGTGATACAGAATAATAATGAACGTGTATTTACTACTGTAGTGATACAGAATAGTAATGAACGTGTATTTACTACTGTAGTGATACAGAATAATAATGAACGTGTATTTACTACTGTAGTGATACAGAATAGTAATGAACGTGAATTTACTACTGTAGTGATACAGAATAGTAATGAACTTGTATTCAGTACTGGAGTGATACAGAATAGTAATGAACTTGTATTTAGTACTGTAGTGATACAGAATAGTAATGAACGTGTATTTACTACTGTAGTGATACAGAATAATAATGAACGTGTATTTACTACTGTAGTGTTACAGAATAGTAATGAACGTGTATTTACTACTGTAGTGATACAGAATAGTAATGAACTTGTATTTAGTACTGTAGTGATACAGAATAGTAATGAACGTGTATTTAGTACTGTAGTGATACAGAATAGTAATGAAACTTGTATTTACTACTGCAGTGATACACAATAGTAATTAGTGTGCATTTACTACTATAGAGATACAGAATAGTAATGAACGTCTATTTACTGCTGCATTGATACATAATAGTAATTAACGTGTATTTACTACTATAGTGATACAGAATAGTAATGAACTTGTATTTAGTACTGTAGTGATACAGAATAGTAATGAACTTGTATTCAGTACTGTAGTGATACAGAATAGTAATGAACTTGTATTCAGTACTGTAGTGATACAGAATAGTAATGAACGTGTATTTACTACTGTAGTGATACAGAATAGTAATGAACGTGTATTTACTACTGTAGTGATACAGAATAATAATGAACGTGTATTTACTACTGTAGTGATACAGAATAGTAATGAACGTGTATTTACTACTGTAGTGATACAGAATAGTAATGAACGTGAGTAGTATACTTTGGCCGTTGCTGGGACAGAGCACCCGAGACCGGTTCTGGGACAAACCGTGTGAGACCGAATCTGGGACAGAATTTTTAGAGAGCGACTAAGAGTGTGAGTACGGGTAGTCAGAACCGCGCCGCGCGAATCACCACGCATGTCATCGCTGTCCCGCCACCGCAATTTTTTAGAGAGCGACTAAGAGTGTGAGTACGGGTAGTCAGAACCGCGCCGCGCGAATCACCACGCATGTCATCGCTGTCCCGCCACCGCCACCACGCGTTGTTACTGTAAGTGTACAAGCAATCGGCACGCGCCTCGTCATCACCGCGCCGCGAGACTGCTGAACCGTCACCACCACCGCGCCGTGTGAGACACCGCGTCTTGTTTCTATAAGTATACAAACAATCGTTACGCGCCTCGTCACTGTCCAGTCACCGCCGCGCCGCGCGAGACATCGCACCTCATAAATTACTAGTTTGGTATACTGTAAGTGAATTGTAGTTAGTATCAGGAATTAATGAAGCAGAAAAGTCGGAAAGAAATCCTGCTTCGAGCATTAGAGGTTCATAAACCTGTGGTTAAGCGATTCCCTAAGAGAAAAATTGTAACTTTGGGTATTGATGATTTGTGGGCTGCAGACCTTGTTGTAATGATTAGGTTTTCAAAGGAAAATGATGGATTCAGATACATACTTAATGTAATTGATACGTTTTCAAAATATGCGTGGTCAGAACCATTAAAAACTAAAAGCTCACAAGAGGTTACTAAATCGTTTAGTAAAATATTAAGAAGAGCGAAATTGGTTGGTCACAAACCCCCGAACCTTCTTCACACGGATAAAGGACGAGAATTTGTTAATAAGGAATTTAGAGAGTTTTTACACAAAAATCAAATAAAGTTATACCATACTGAAAATGAGGAAAAAAAGTGCCATTATAGAGCGTTTCCATAGAACTCTCAATGAAAAAATGAAAGTGCACTTTGAAATTCAAAACTCTTTTAGATGGGTGTCACATTTACAGAAGCTTCTACGTCAATATAACAGTAAATTTCATAGCACTATAAAGATGAGCCCATCAGAAGTGAATTCAAGCAATGAACAAACTTTAAGAAACATGTACGCAAACACTGGACGATGTCTAGTATTCAGACCCAGACTTTCGGTTGGAGACCGCGTAAGAATTACTATAAAGAAAGATGTATTTGGAAATAAATACCGCAGAAATTGGACAAGAGAAATTTTTCGGATTGTGGCTGTCAACAAAACTTGCCCCGTTACCTACAAAATCGCAGACCAGTCTGGTGAGGAAATAATAGGATCGTTTTATGAAAAAGAGTTACAAAAAACTATGTTCTAGTTCAGAGTCAAATGTATTAATAATGCTCTCATCCTTCCTTCCACTCATCCCACACACCCACCCTCTTCCTACTCCTCTTCCTATTCTCATCCATCCATACCTCATCCTTTTCCATCGTCAATCGCCCATACAGTAAGAGAGTAGCCAGCTCTATAATAATGGCGTTTTCTCCTGCTAGCAAGCAAACAGCATTTCTCAATGCTACGGATGGTCTTCGAAGATCATCAGTCAAGAAATGTCCGAATTGTGGAGAAGAGGTTACTGCATCTAACCTATCCCGCCACCAAGAAACAAAGAAGTGCATCCATACCTCATCCTTTTCCATCGTCAATCGCCCATACAGTAAGAGAGTAGCCAGCTCTATAATAATGGCGTTTTCTCCTGCTAGCAAGCAAACAGCATTTCTCAATGCTACGGATGGTCTTCGAAGATCATCAGTCAAGAAATGTCCGAATTGTGGAGAAGAGGTTACTGCATCTAACCTATCCCGCCACCAAGAAACAAAGAAGTGCATCCATACCTCATCCTTTTCCATCGTCAATCGCCCATACAGTAAGAGAGTAGCCAGCTCTATAATAATGGCGTCTTCTCCTGCTAGCAAGCAAACAGCATTTCTCAATGCTACGGATGGTCTTCGAAGATCATCAATGAAGAAATGTCCGAATTGTGGAGCTGAGGTTACTGCATCTAACCTATCCCGCCACCAAAAAACAAAGAAGTGTATGTCAGCGTCAAATCCACCAGCTTATGCTTCTTCCAACGGATTCAATGAAAAACCTCCTTCGATGAAACAAGTATGTTCAAGGTGTGTGGTGCTGAAGTCAGGAACTCCTCCATGTCCCGCCATAAAAAAAACAAAGAAATGCATGTCCAAGTTAGACAGACAAACTCCGGATTTTGATATGTCTATGTTGGAAAACTACGCTGATGCTGTGAGTGACAATCAATTCCAGAACGTGATTGCTGATTTTGATATGTCTATGTTGCCAGAGTCCTATTCAAATCTCAGACCTGAAGAACAAGACGCGATTGCTGATTTTGATATGTCTATGTTGCCAGAGTCCTATTCAAATCTCAGACCTGAAGAACAAGACGCGATTGCTGATTTTGATTTGTCTATGTTAGACACTCCAGATTTCTATTCCAAAATTAGAGCTATAATTGGTCCATCTACAGCCGACGCTCCAAAGTTTGAACCACCAGTAAAAAGGATACACCCCGATTCATCGAAAATTATATCAATACTTGGTCCACCACCATTTGAAGTTCCGGATACGTCAGACTATTCACTGCATATACCATACAGTCCTGTATACCATTCACCACTACATATCCCAGAGAGTCCAACATACAACGTGCTTAGTCCGACCGATGTACGTGCTCAAATAAAACCCCAGAAGAAACCATGTCCAAAATGTAGTAAGGAAATAACGGTTTCCAACATGGCTCGGCACCAAAAATCTAAGAAATGTGCCAGCAACCAGCATGGTATGACATATAACGAACGTCTGAAAAAGATGGAAATCAAACCAGCTCCTAAAAGTAAAATGTGTTGGATTTGTGAAACACCAATAGAGTCATCCAACTGGAACCGTCACAAACAATCGAAACGCCATATCCGTTTGTCAGCACTTCATGAAGGTCCTCGATACAGGAGTGAAATATTACCCATTACGAGACTGACACCAAGACTGCCGGCACCCACTCCAGACATCAACATGTTGGTAAAGAAATACCCAAAACGACCAAGGGAAATCAAACAAGTACCGAAGGTCAATACAAACGATATAGCTCTTGAAGCGATGATCCGAAAACCGACTAGACCACAAAAGATTCCTACAGGTGTGAAAAAGATTATTAGTGAGACACCGACTAGTACAATTAATAGTGAGAATTCGATTAGCCCTACCATGGAAGAGAGACAGCTTCTGTCTGAAACAGAATCGCCTTCAACACCTCATCTGGTTCCGGTACGTACTCCAGAGGAGTCACAGACAATACTTGATGAAATATCAGAAGTCCAGTCGGCATTCACGGGAAGATTGAAAACGTATGTGATTATGAACAAACGTGGGATCAAAGATCCAAAAATGTTTCTTGAGATATGCAAACCACTCGTTGTTGAAAAACTTCAGGAAGCTGTAACAGAAAAAAATCTTAAGGTAAACATGGTTTATCATGCTGAATTCAAGAAAATAATAAACGATGTGGAGGTGACTCAAGTCATGAACTTTAAAACGAAAAATGAAATTCTTTACTCGACAACGTCTCTGTCTGACTATTATAACTCAGCAAAACTTAAGATGTTGGTTGAGATGGAGGAGTTTGAGGCAAACGGTTCTCAATGGTCACTAAAAAGTGTGAAAGACTTGGAGATCAGAGTCAACCGATACGTTCCTTTTCACGGATCCAGCTATGTGGTTCTACCAAAACAGATTCAATCCAAAAAGGCTGTTATTAATGTAAAAAAACGAAGATCAGAAATGTTTTATGTGGTCTATTCTGGCAGCTTTACACCCGGTTAAGGTTCATCCAGAAAGAATCAGCAATTACGAACCTTTCAAACGAGAGCTGCTTCATGCACTAGCAACTTGCGAATGCCCCATGAAACTTGATGATATAGCAAAGTTTGAAAGACGTAGTGGAATTTCTGTTAATGTCTATGCTTATGATGACAAGTTCGATATATTCCCGCTGAGAATAACTGATAACGAGATGGAAAAACATGTTAATCTACTGTTTATCAGAGAAAAAACAAACACTCACTACTGTTGGATCAAAGATATGTCCCGTTTGGTTAGTTCACAGATCTCACGAAATGGACATAAGATGTGGATATGCAATAGGTGTTTGCAACACTTTACGAGAGAGGATTTACTCATCAAGCATAGAGAAGACTGTAAACACACACGATGCTGTGAAATTGGAACTACCAGAGCCAGGAACTGTAATTAGATTTAAAGATTTCAATTGCTCAATGAGAGTGCCCTTTGTGTATTACGCAGACTTTGAATGCTGTCTAGCACCTATTTCAACATGTCAACCGTGTAAAGTGGATTGTAATGGTAATCATCAATCGTTCACTATTAAATATCAGAAACATAATGCCATTTCATTCTGTATGTATGGGGTGTCAGAGAACGGCTTTTCCAAACCACCGATTAAATACTTTGGAGACGATGCTGCACATGTATTTGTAAAATCATTGATTGAGGAGTCGATAAGGATTAATGAACTTTACAAGAGTGAAGCAATAGTCCCCATGCAATTGATGACAAAAGAGCAACAGGAAATGTTTGAATCTACTACTACATGTCATATCTGTGGAAATTATCTTGGTGATGATCGTGTTAGAGACCATAACCATTTGACGGGTTTGTTTAGAGGAGCAGCTCACAACAAGTGTAACATCAATTTCAAAAAACCTAGGTTCATTCCTGTTTTCATTCATAATTTAGCAGGTTACGACACTCACCTATTCATTAAAGAGTTTGGTAAGTTCCAAAATCGCATATCATTGATACCCAACAACGAGGAGCGGTACATTTCCTTTACGGTCAGTGTGGAAGGTGGAATTGAACTACGATTCATCGATTTCATTCAAGTTCATGTCACAAAGTCTCGATAGGTTGGCAAAGAATCTGACTAGATCTCAATTCAAACACATCTCAACATATTACAATGGTAAGGACCTCAATTTATTGCTACGAAAAGGAGTGTACCCTTACGACTACATGGACAGTATAGAAAAATATAGTGAAACATCACTACCTAGTCAAGAAGAATTTTACAATAGACTGAATAAACAACACATAACAAATGAAGATTACAAACATGCGTGCGATGTATGGACCACCTTTAACATTCAGAACATGAAAGAATATACAATGCTATATAACGAAACCGATGTCTTACTGCTTGCAGATGTTATGGAAAACTTCAGGGATGTATGTCTCAATACATACAAATTAGATCCTGCATGGTAATTTCACAGCACCTGGGTTGGCTTGGAAACGCAATGCTGAAAATTACAAAAGTCGAACTGTCTCTATTGACTGACATCGATATGGTACTCATGGTTGAAAAGGGTATTCGTGGTGGTATTTCACAGTGTTCTCATCGATATGCGAAGGCAAACAATCCCTACATGAAAGACTACGACAAATCGAAACCAAACAATTACCTCATGTACTTGGATGCAAACAACCTGTATGGGTGGGCAATGTCTGTAAAACTACCATATGCAAACTTTCAGTGGAGCAGTACAGACATCGATGTAATGAAAGTTAGTGACGATTCACCCACAGGCTACATATTAGAAGTTGATTTGGAATATCCTGAAGAACTACACGACGTACACTCTGATCTACCTCTCGCTCCAGAACGTAGAGTCCCACCAGGATCGAAAATGGCAAAGCTTCTGACAACTCTCTACAGCAAAGAAAAGTATGTCGTACACTACAAAAATTTAAAGCTTTATTTGAGTCTGGGTATGAAACTAAAACATGTTCATAGAGTTCTTAGTTTCAGTCAAAGCAATTGGTTTGCAGCCGTACATTAATCTGAATACCATGGAGCGTACAAAGGCGAAAAATGATTTTGAGAAAGACTTTTTCAAACTTATGAACAACTCAGTTTTTGGAAAAACTATGGAAAATATGAGAAATCGTGTGGACATTCGTTTGGGTACTAAGTCCAAATTAGTGGAAAGATGGGTTAGCAAACCGAACTTTAAGAGTCGAACCATCTTCACAGAAAACCTAGTTGCTGTACATTTTAGTAAGAAAAAACTTTTGTTAAATAAACCTATTTACGTAGGTATGAGTATTTCTAGACATATCAAAGACACTAATGTATGATTTCCACTACAATGTAATGAAAGAGAAGTATGGGTCTAATATAAAAATGGTGTACACCGATACCGATTCCCTGATATATGACATCAAAACTAAAAACTTCTACGAAGACATGAAACATTTAATTGGATTATTTGATACAAGTGACTACCCCAACCCCAACCAATATGGGCTTCCCCACGTAAACAAAAAAGTTCTGGGTAAAATGAAAGATGAACTTAATGGTCGAATCATGCGAGAGTTTGTAGGACTACGATCCAAGATGTATGCGAGCAATATAGAAGACAACCATTTCATAAAGAGGTCTAAGGGCGTGAAAAAAGCTGTAGTTGAAAATGAAATTACCTTTAGCAACTATAAAGACTGTTTGTTTAGTAACATCGAGCACTACAAAACGATGAATACAATTCGGAGTCAAGCACACAATCTCTACAGCGTAGAACACCATAAAGTGGTACTTTCATCAAAGGACGACAAGCGTTTCGTACTCGAAGACAATATCCGAACCCTAGCATGGGGTCATTATAGAATATGCGAAAACTGTTAAATTGTAAATGTATGTAAGAGAACATACTATGGAAATTCAAGTGTATTGTAAAGATAAATTCGAAGACCAATTTTTACCTAGACCGTTACGGTGTCTTATTGTAGGACCGTCTGGGAGTGGTAAAACGAACTTGTTATTGAATTTCATTTACAACAAAGATGGAGTTCCGTTCAAGAATCTATACGTGTTCAGTCGTTCAATAGAACAACCTGCATATGTAGATCTGCGTGAACAATACAGTAGATTAGAAAAAAAACCTTAGAAGACAAATAGCGTTTTTCTATTCGTCCTGTGAAGATCTCATTTCTATCGATGACTGCAAACCAAACTCACTTGTGGTGTTTGATGACTGCCTCCTAGAAGAGCAAACTAAAATCAAAGACTATTTCATTAGAGGACGTCATAAAGGGATTTCTTGTGTCTACCTGAGTCAGAGCTATGGTCGAGTTGATATGCAGGTCATACGAAACAATGTTAATCTGTTGTGTCTGTTTACAATGAACAAGTACTATACAAAGAGAGTGTTCCAGGACTTTGTAGGTTCTGACATGACTTTCAACCAATTTGAGGCTCTCTGTTTTGAGTGCTGGAAAACACCTCATGGGTTCATATCTATTAATACAACAGCTAAACCACAAAAAAGGAAATACATGTGCAATTTAAAAAGGAAACTAAGTGTTGAATAATACTTCGCTGTACAACGTACCAGTATAAACGTAATTTGATGTTTAAGTATAAACGTAATTTGACGTTCAAGTATAAACGTAATTTAACGTTTAAGTATAAACGTAATTTAACGTTTAAGTATAAACGTAATTTAACGTTCATAAACGTAATTTGACGTTTAAGTATAAACGTAATTTAACGTTTAAGTATAAACGTAATTTAACGTTTTAAGTATAAACGTAATTTAACGTTCATAAACGTAATTTGACGTTCATAAACGTAATTTGACGTTTAAGTATAAACGTAATTTAAACGTTCATAAACGTAATTTGACGTTTAAGTATAAACGTAATTTGACGTTCATAAACGTAATTTGACGTTCTAGTGTAAACGTGACTTGAAAGATTTGAAGAATAACGCTGTATCTATTACTATAAGTATACAACATGGTGAATAAACTAGATGCAAAAGAAGCAAGGCGACTTGAAAAAATTCAGACTGTCTTGGCTGCAAAGTTCAAACGTGCTGAACAGGATGAATTAAAAAACTTCTCAAACAAAAATACTATATCATCAAATGCTAATGAGACGTCTACCAATCGTAACATATCAATAACACATGATCGACCGCTCACTGTTTCTAAAGCTCGAAAGTTGGATGAGTTAAACCGGAAATTACAAAGTGAGTTTGCTCAGACTCATTTTAAAGAGTTAGAAGATGTTCGTGAAAATGAGAAAAAGTACGAACCAATCACCAGAGCCATTAGGGAACAACAACATAGAGAATTGGAAACACAAAATATACGTAGTCAAAACCGTATGAAACAGTTGGTAAGATTTCAACCTCAAGCATCAGATCGTCGAACGTTTGAGGATGTAGATTACGATGATGAGGCAGAAGTACAACCTCAAGAGCAATCGATGAAACAGTTGATGGATTCTAAAGTAGTAACACTTGGTTCTCTAGGAGCCCGATACCTTCCAAAATCCAACGACAAACAGTTTGGTATTTGGTACGATGAAAATCTAGAGCAGCCGATGATCGGTTCCGAACCGATTACATTTGATTATGATGACATTATATTAGTCAGCTCTCAAAAGAAATACAAAGGGACTGAGGGTCTTTGGAGATTGTTGACGAAAAACAATATAGTAGAGAAGGATCTGTACACCGATGAAGACTGGAACTCTTACAAGGACATATTGGTGAGGACAAACTCGCTTTTCCAAAGAAACAATCCCAAAAGTAATCGTCCCAAATCAAGTCAAGGACTAAAGTGGAAACATATGATAAAACCTATTTGGGATGAGTTGGTGAATGGAAAAGTGGCAACAATTGGTTCAGGGTTAAAGGTTTACAATGAAAGTCCGGTCGAATATAAGTACATAAAGAACTTCAAAGACCTCATTGACAGGTTACACTACATTCAAGCTCAGGAAGAAGCTGGAAACAACAACTTTCATAATGAAAAACTGTCTGTAGTTGATTTCCTTCACGATGAAATGGAAGACCTAATTGCTACACCTAAAGGGTTGAAGTACCTATTCAGATGTTTGTCTGTTTTGCCTGAACATGTTATAGAAGGTAAAGGGCTTTTGAACGACATCATTAACAAGTTACCATTCGAGTTACATGCGCCCAAGAACTGGAATCTTGATACGTACAACTACTGTGGGCCCGGCACCCAGCTTGACAAGAGACTTGTTAGGGGAGATAAGGGAATTAATCCCCTCGATGAAGCTTGTAAGAAGCATGATATATGGTATAGGGATCATAAAAACACAGAAGACAGGTGGGAGGCGGACAAAAATATTACAAAAGAAAGCTTGGGAGAGGGTTACCTCAGATGATGCTGACTTGAATGAGCGTATGGTCGGTCTAGCAACAACAGGAGGAATGTGGTTGAAACGTAAACTCGGTATGGGTTAGGAACTTCAGGATGTATCTACCCATCAGATATATAAAGCAATGAAAGCAAATATTTTTTACCCTATATATAAGAGAGGATATAATAGAACAGTGATCAGTGGTAAAACCAGTGATGGAGAAACTGTATATTGAATTTTCGAGCGGTATAGCAAGAAGTGAGTATAGAACTGCAATGCCAGTTTCAGAGCTCAACTTCAATGCACCCAACAACAATACAACATTCAAACTGGATCATGGAGACGCATTTTATGATTCACGCATAATGTACCACATTCAAGGAAAGTATGTGCAAAAATCTGATGGATCTGATTATCAAACTAACTCTACCGTCAAACTGGTAGACAACTTCGCGGCCTTCTTGTTTTCAAGAATAGAGCTGAGGAAACACAATACATTGATCGACACAGTAGAACTCCCCGGCATAACCAGCACTATAAAGGGGATTGTTAGTTACAGTAACACTGAAAAACAAACACTCTCAAGTAGTGGTTTCTCATCATCGTTTACAGGAGGTGGGAAGTTTGAAGCACTCGGCACACTTGGGCATTTAGGATTAGGGTTCTTTGACCACCTACGTTACCCGATGTACAAGGGAGGTTTTGAAATCACATTTACTAGGAATGAAGATAATGATGCGTTGTTTTCACTGGAAAGGGGCAGGGTCCACAGCAACGGATCCTGGCGATGGGAAAATTGTGATAGAGTCGTTTGTGTTACGAGTCCCCATAGTCGATTATACCAGCACTTCCAAAATTCAGTTAATTGATGGTTTGAAACATCTGAGTGACAAGGATGCTTTAGTCTACAACTTCTTTCAATGGCAATGCATCGACAAAAGAGGGGTGTTCGGTTCATCATTCAGCTTCGATATTACAAGTGTTTACAGAAATGTGTACAATCCTAGATTTTGTTATAATCGCACTTCAGACAAACAGAACAAACACCCAGGCAAAAGATCCCAGTAGATTTGACAGCTGCAACATCAAAAATGTGTCTGTGAAAATTAATGGAGAAAGGTACCCTCAGGAATTGCAGAATTTTGATATTACTAATGGTATATACAGGATCATGTACGATCAGTACCTAGGGTTCCGAAAAATAAACTTCGGAGACAATAACGTGTTAGTAAACCTGAAAGAATTTATTGATAACTCACCTTTGGTTGTAATTGACACACATCTACATCAACCAACAACAGACAGATCTCGAAGTGACATTCAGATTGAATTAGATTTTGTAAAAGCTATTGCATCTCCACAGGGGAGTAGCGGCACCACAGCATATGTTGTTGTTGTATCTGAGGCACATTTCTCATATGACATTACTCGAAACATAATCAAATTCCTGTAAAAACAAATAAAAAAAACAACAAAAAAACAAAAAAAAGTAAAATAAAAATGTTTTTTTTTTTCATTAGTAGGCGGCAATTATTGTTTTCATGTCAGTGTTTTGTATATAAGAAAGCGTATAGAATGGAAAGTCAGCATAATTATACAGTTCGGCTATCCGAAGCTCAAAAACGTAAGCTTCGTACAGCGTACAAAAGACGGAAACCTACAGTAATCAGATTATCTAATGAACAGCTGTCTCACGGAAGTGATCGTATACTTCTTTCTGAAGAGCAACACAAAGCCGTTTCTAGAGCTGTTAAGAACAAAAAAGGTTTACAATTGCTTCTAAGTTACAACCAACTCGTATCTAATAAACAAGGAGGGTTTTTGAAGGAAATTATGGAAATGGTGGATTCGTCAGTTCCTGGAGGTAAACGCTTCATCTCTCCATTAATAAGAAGAAAGTTGGCTCCTTTACTGAGAGAAAAATTTATACCTTGGTTAAAGAGTTTAGTCGATGAGGAGTTGGACACCATTATTGAAAAAGACCCTACGGGTAGAGGGTTGAAACGTCGTATTGGTCGGAAGCTTGATGCATTGTTGTCTGTGAATAAAAAAAAGAGATCTTCCCGCTGTCTCTTGGTGAAATAGAAAAATTAGCAGGTATATTAAACATTAATGAGTTTAGAGGTGTTTTCATGCGACAGTTACTTCCAGACAAACCTACAAATATCGAACGCGGTATAGTAAATCTTGGTGACCTTTCATCTGGTGGTACTCACTGGACGTGTTATGTGAAACGTGGTGAAAAGAAATTCTATTTTGATTCATATGGTGATGTCAATCCTCCAATAGAAGTAGTCAGGTATTTGGGGCCAAAAGGGTTGGTTTATAACTCAGAGCGTATTCAGGGGTTTGACGATCCTCCTATCTGTGGACATCTGTGCCTGGAGGTTCTACGACGAGATTCAGCTGGTGAGGACTGGGAACATATTCTTCGTAGTATAAGAAACAATAAAAATGCATGGAAACCGTGGTTTTATTTTCAACAGATTTGGAGACGAAATTGAAATTGGATCAATACCAACTCAACCCAATTCAGACCCTTCTCCTAACGAGATAATTGAGCTTGCAAGTGATGTATCAAAAGTCTCACAAGATTTATTCGAAGTCAAGAAATTATTGGAATCGCATTTGGTAAAATCGGAAAAAAATAATAAATGCGATCGAGATTGTCCCCACTAGTACCGTAAATGGTGAAAAGATATGGGGCAGCTTCCTACTGAAAAACCACCAGAGAATTGGTCAAGTGAGCAAAGCAGTGGAGCCATATGATGTGGTTGTCAAAGTTCAATTGAGTGAATTAGAAGGCAAGATATACATCATGCAGAAAAAATTCAACAACGAAATAAAAAATATATGGAAAGAGGTTTTGAAGACTTCCATGATGGTAGCAACTTCATCTAAAACTTGTATAGAATTATAAGTATATAAAAAACTGCAACCATGCCATTACTCAAACTAACTGGAACTGAGTCTGTACTGACTCTCCATCTAGAACACCCCATCCACTTGGATCCAAACGAAGAGTATTATATGGCTCTTGTTGGATTTTACTCTGAGAACAACATATACAACTTGTTGCAACATGCAAAAGTCTATTTTTGGGATTTGGAAATACATTTCATTCCGAAACCGCTGATACTTCAATGCGGTTACTGGACCATTGAAAAACTTGAAAAAAAGAGTTTCAGAGATTACATACAATCGTTGAATCTTAGTATAAATTCTGACGATTTCAAGATCTTTAAAGACGGTGACAAAATATCAATTAATTCTCCAATTAAATTCTACTTGGATAAAACCGTTAGTGATCTCTTAGGTTTTGAAAAATCTGATGCAACAAACTTACAAAAAGAATCGTCTTACTTCAACTCAAATGAAAATGTAATTGCATCGAATCCACCGAATCTCAGAGCCGTTGATGTCATCGAGATACACTGCAATATTGTCAACAACAGTCTTGTCAATCATGATGTTCACTCTCACAAACATTTGGAGACAGCAATCCTCTACTCCTTTTCCCCTAATGTACCACACGGCTACAAAATATCTCAATCACCTCAAGAAAAACACTACATACCTCTTCGGAGCGGTTTACGAAAGATTCAACAGATCACAATCACACTTGTAGACCAAAACAACCAACTGCTCCAGAACAACCATGCAAAACAACATCGTCTATTTAGATCTGATCAGTAAATCACAAACACATACATACTCACAATTGTGGTAAATAAAAACGCGTGGTGGCGGTGGCGGGACAGCGATGACATGCGTGGTGATTCGCGCGGCGCGGTTCTGACTACCCGTACTCACACTCTTAGTCGCTCTCTAAAAAATTGCGGTGGCGGGACAGCGATGACATGCGTGGTGATTCGCGCGGCGCGGTTCTGACTACCCGTACTCACACTCTTAGTCGCTCTCTAAAAATTCTGTCCCAGATTCGGTCTCACACGGTTTGTCCCAGAACCGGTCTCGGGTGCTCTGTCCCAGCAACGGCCAAAGTATACTACTAACGTGTATTTACTACTGTAGTGATACAGAATAATAATGAACGTGTATTTACTACTGTAGTGATACAGAATAGTAATGAACGTGTATTTACTACTGTAGTGATACAGAATAATAATGAACGTGTATTTACTACTGTAGTGATACAGAATAGTAATGAACGTGTATTTACTACTGTAGTGATACAGAATAGTAATGAACTTGTATTCAGTACTGTAGTGATACAGAATAGTAATGAACTTGTATTTAGTACTGTAGTGATACAGAATAGTAATGAACTTGTATTTAGTACTGTAGTGATACAGAATAGTAATGAACGTGTATTTAGTACTGTAGTGATACAGAATAGTAATGAACTTGTATTTAGTACTGTAGTGATACAGAATAGTAATGAACGTGTATTTAGTACTGTAGTGATACAGAATAGTAATGAACTTGTATTTACTACTGCAGTGATACAGAATAGTAATTAGTGTGCATTTACTACTATAGAGATACAGAATAGTAATGAACGTCTATTTACTGCTGCATTGATACATAATAGTAATTAACGTGTATTTACTACTATAGTGATACAAAAGAGTAGTTAACGTGTATTTACTATCAGTCATTTTCCATAGTTACAGCAAGAGCCGATCTGACGTCAAGAGGTTCTTAATATAAAAGCGTTTAAAGGGTTGATCGATTTGGCGTGTTTAGGGCGACAAGAGCCCTTCATCACTCTTGCCCCGCCTAAGGATCAACAGGAGGCTCGAGTGGTAGTGATAATGACGTAACTCTAGGTCTCAGAATTAGACCTTATTGTGTTTACTAATGATAAAAGTTTCACAGTGATTAAATATTGATAATGGCTAATTATTTAGTTGATGTCTTTCTTAATACTTCTTTATCAGTTATCCAAATAATTTTGCCGTTGTAAATTATTTTTATGGGTTTTATTTTACTTGATATAAATGTTTAAGCTTCATCAATAGTATTGTTGTACCTAATAAATCAATTATTTCTGACAAATCAGCAAAGAAAGGTCAGAAAATTGTACCAAACATCATAAACCTCATCCCCATACAATGCACGTTAAACAAAAAATTATTTTTCAATTTTTTTAGCAAAATGTATTTAAGGAGACCTGAACAGATTCTTCTGGAAATTTGAGCAATCTAACAAATGTATTGACAAAGAATGTAATTTATTTAATGTTTTCGTACCGTTTGTTTATTCTGTCCTAATAACTCTCTTCCACAACCGCTTACGTTCTTTATTTAAAAAAGCATTTTAACGAGATTATAAATTGTGGATTTAATATAACAAAGTATATTATGCCCCTCCACGTGTTGTATAACGAGCTTCATATGAAATTCCCATGTACAATTCTATACTTGCTTTCATTAGTTCGGGCGGGCCGTAATTTATTATGTAAAATGTTAAAATATTGAATGATTGTGCTCAGTTTTTTATACAAATTTGTTTATCCCAAGATTTCTTCGTTGTCATTTTGATTACCACTGTAAATGTTCCCTAACTCACTCCCATGGAGTGACAAGCATCATCATAAAACGCGGGACTTGATTAAATATTTGATATTTGTATATCGAACGTTCTTGAGATATCGTGTGGACGTCCAGACAGATTGACAGACAAAAATGAAATTTGTTCTGCCCTAAACAATAGGGTTCACTAAAGCTCAACCGAAAGCATTAAAAACCCTTGCACTTCAAAACCTTTTTTAGATTGTGGTGAGTTTAATTGTGTTGCCAGTTATTATAATTCATGTAAACAGTTAGCCTATATATTTTGTTTGGATTTGTCTTTGACTTGACACACAGACTCTGCAGAAGGCGGCATTTAAAGTTTCCTTCTACGAAGTTTTGTAGCAATATCTATGTTGCAAAATCTATGAAAGTATGTTCATACAGAATTTCATGAGTAGCATGGCCAGAAATTTCATAAGTAATTCATCGTTTCTTTATTGAATAATAATAACTAGTCATTGTGTTATAGGGGAATCGATAGACATAGCCGGGTACTAATCAGTGGTCTAGCCAATCGTATTAAATTTTATAATTTGAATAAATCTTGTATTTTCAACATAAAAATATTGCAATTTCTATAGAAACTTTTCACTGAGTTAATTTGCAGCTTTCAAATAAGAGAGGAAAGTTAATGACACATTTAAGAACATTTTAAACTGTTTCATTCCATACTTAAACCACTACGAAATTTTTCTCTAAAAACTAAGAACATTTGTTTTCATTATTTTGTGAAGAACAATCGGATTTTTGTTGTAAATACAATAAGGAACTAACTGCAAAGGACTGGGCATTTTCTTACGGATTTTCTCTTAGGACAAGAAACTGAGAAATTGCATTTATTCCAAAAAGGACCTTTGCGCTACTTCCGGAGTCGATATTCTGGATGGGTAAAACTGTGGCCATCTTCTGTTAAGATCCATGAGGAAGGATTTTGGCATTAATCTCATGTCATGTCACCTTCGAAGAAAAGGAGCTCTGTACCAGCCTCTCCAATGAAAGGGGTGGCACGCCCTTATGTCTAGGCTAGCAATAGCTCTTAGAACTGAAGGAGCCCACCAACTCCAACAGTCATCTCCCTTAGTAGGCTTAGACCTATCGATTTACCCTTCCACCCCAACTTCTCAACATTTGCGGTTAGTGATGTGCCACTTTTGGACACCATATACGGTTTGTCCAGATTTAAGTGACACGGTGGTTTTGCTGTACCCACTAAGGGTTCAACTGGAAAGTATAAAGCAGCCAGAAGTGAACCCCCATGGAGATCCTTTTAGCTGAATACACTCTAAAATGGTTGGGTTGTCGATAAATATTGTATATTTGTAATTAAATATCCCCCTCTACTTATTTCTACGACGAATAACCACAAGTTGCAATTTTTGTATTGTAGCCATTATCAAGAGCAACTCCAACCAAAAAACATTCTACTGGCTTTTATGAAATCCATCTAGTACAATCAATTATAAATACAATATTTTTTGACAGTACTAAATAAAAACGGTCCAACACATGACGCTCTTGACTGTCACAGTATAAATGTAAAGAGGACAGTTTGTATGTTGCGCCGCCATGGATACCTCTAGGGCCCGCCAGGCACGTACATGCCACACTCTGTTTTCCATTTACTGTTAGCCACAAACCCTATTGTGAAATAGCATTATCAAATCAAGGTCAAAACGTTAACAAGAGTCAAGCAATTTTCTATGACGTTATTTAAACACCAATTTCTAAATACAAATAATGCATAATAATACAAATGTAATAATAATATAATAATTTGTATTTTTAAATATTTTTGTATTTTTCAAACAACTTTCAATTTATGTCTGAAATAAGTGAACGAAGTAAAAGGAGGGGTACATCCTTATTATCTATCCCAATTCATCGAACAACTACCTTTAGTAAGTCGTTTACAGTTTCTGCCTGTAAATTGTGGAATGCTTTAACTGTAAACATCAGAGCCATCAATAAGCGCGCTCGCTTCGGGGCGGAGGTCGGGGCCTTGATGATTGGGGCTCAAGGGGTATAGCGGTTGGCGGCTTTAGAGTATAGTTTTCCGGCTCAGGAAAATTGAATGCAAGTTAAATGAATGCGAGTGTGTCTTGTTATAGTATTGCAAATATGTATAAAGTTACATTAATTATTTATGCTTTTTTAAGCTAAGATTCATTTAATATATAATGTAAATAAATAGATTTATTTTTAGTTATAAATTTATATAAAAATGTTTTTAATTTTTTATGAGGTTGTGGTAGAAAGGACTTTATAGTCCTACCTTCGCCTCTAATAAAGACATTTTTCATTTCATTTCATTTCCGTACTAATAAATTTATTCATATACTATAATCATGAAAATGTCAATTAAGAGTTGTCAATTATTACATTCATAGTGCAACTTAGTAAGTCATAGTAGTTTCTGCTTTCAATCTCAATCTACTAAGAGGGGTTCCAATATGGTTTTATATTCATATTAGGGTAATTTTAATCGCATCAAAGTTCTTTGAAACGTGGCCTACACTCGCATAGGGCCAAACTAGATTATCGAGTATTCCCCCTTATGCTGCTGACACTAATCATTGTTTAGATGTAACTTTATAACGATAATTCAATCATACCACCTCTCAATTTAAATTGTGATTTTGTATGAAAATATGAATACTTTTACGAAACAATTACTTCGATATCAACGTTGGTTACATTTTGCAAAGAGTTTTTATGCATTCTTGCGTCACATACAGGTTTAGACGAGATAACATTTTAGCCAAACTTTTTTGCAACAACTCTGTAGTATTTAATACTTTTACATTTACTATTATATTTTGTGTTTCTTTGCACAACCAATTTATTGGCTGAGCGTTAGCAAAGCCTATCGATCAACCGAACATATATCCTTCAAATTTTGCATGAAGCTTTATTTCTGTATGTTATATCGAGTTGGATTTGGCTGAGCGTTACCGACAGTTTTGCATTGGTCTTATTGGTAACCATGATGGCATCGAGAAAACTGCAAAATGTATGGTGTTTTTAAGCAAAGTAAGTACTATTATATGATGTTTTAAATTTTGTATGAAACCTCAGTTATGCCTGGTACGTGGCATATGGTGTAGCGTACCCCAACCTTGTTTCTATTTATTTAAGAATTTTCTTGCATATAACTATTTCAGTTTAGGTTTCAAAAATATATATTAGTGCACAACTGTTAAAATTAAAACTATTTTTAACCTTGGTTGAAGGGAGTAGGTACGTATAATTTGAACTCCAACCAAGTTAAGATGAATATTTTCGAACCACTACTATATAACACATTTTTAAAAGACCACTCATACAGAAGTAAGAACCTCTGAGAATACTCCCTACGTCTTTGTTCATATACAGGGTGTTCACAAAATGATGTCACACACTTCTGTCCCATCATTATAGGTTCATATATTATTATAGGTTCATATGTTTTGATAAATAAATTAACATTTAAACCATAATGATGTAATTTGCTTTAATCTTAACAAACTGGCACACATTTAAAAACTTTTTAGGTCAAAAAGCCAGTATAAATGTAAAATATTTACGAAATACCAAATATTTTCAATTTTTGTTTCCATTCCAACGATACTTTTTTCAACGAAATACGTCAAACGCATAAGCAAGCACGAGCAATTTAAAGGTATGCCTGCACAAACCTGGGGCAACAAACGTGTCAAAACATAGTGCCTTTCAACTGACAAAATGTTTGTGTTGGTATTCCGCCTGCGCAAGCATACCATTAAATTGGTCGTACTTTTGTTTTGCCTGTTTTCGTTGAAGAAAGTACCGTTGGAATTGTAATAAAAACCTTTGCTTTTTTATTTGACTTTATAGATTTCAAAAGGCGCCATTTTGTCATTTGAAATTTTTCTATATGAATATTTTTTAATTACAGATGGTAAGTTTTATAAGATACAGACAGATAGCCTAAATCTGTAATTGTTTTATTTTTAGGTGATATGAAATTATCTAAAAAATCTATTTTTATCAAGTTTCCGTACTATAAGAAATGAAATTAGGCATTGTACCATCATCTGTGAATGACAACTTGGTTAAAGGTTACTCGTATATCCGTGTGCAGACGCCACAGGACGCAATCGTAGAAATTAAAACCCTCTGTACCCTGTTTTTGAATGTTACCGAATTGCCAAATTAAATAAAAGGGGGACGAGTACACACCCTTGGGGTAAGCCCTCCTTAATGGACCTAAAAGTAATTTTCGTGCCCAGTTAAACTAATCAACTGAATGAAAAGCATTTAACTCTAAAAACCCAGCAGAAATTTTAATGAAGGCATTACTACTGTTATGGGAGAACTGAAGGCTTTCAACAATTTTTATTCTATTAGCGTTTTTGAGGAAATGAAGAAGTAGTTCCGAAAAAGCTACATCCAAGTTTTCATGTTCACTAAACTTGGTGTAGAAGCTTCGCATACATGACCTCATCTGTATCGTTTATTTGTTAAAAACTCAGGATTAGCTTTATTCTAGAGAAATAAGCCCTTAACTACTATCAGTCCATAAGCAGTGGTCTTTTAATCAGTGTTGGAAAGGTTTTATTTAGACACAAGGAATGATCATGTAAATGAAAGTTGACGGAAGTCTTAATGATATCCTACTTGAAGCAATTTAATTTCACACACAGTTTCAAGTCGCGTTTCTTGAATAGGCAGATCATACTATTTTTAGTTTGTTACATTGTATGCTTAGTTTCATTATGGTATATTTTTAAATTTGCAATATATTGCTACTACATCTCAAAATATCTTTTAATTTTTTATTTTTAACTACATTTATATAGCAATAAGAAATGTACTGTGTATATACTATTCTATTTAATGTATTCTCAATAGGAGCTTTAAATAAATCATATGATGGTAGAAAATTGATTGAATTTTTGCTGATTAATTATTGAGTGAGTCTAATTGATATTTTATATGTTTTTATGATAGTGAATATTTAAAAAGCAGCAAGCGTATCTCAAAAGTGTACCCATTTTGTGTGATGAAACCGATCAGAGAAACCAAACAAAACAAATTTACGCATGGGTAAGATTCTTCGCACTGTATCCTTCCGCTCACTGATCTCACCCTCTCTCTCTCACATCCTCTCTCCCTCTCACTCTCCCTCCCACTCTCTCAGTTACACATACGCAGTCACACAAGGAGGATCAAAATGCTCCTAGCTTTGTTCTAAAATATTGAAAAACTACTAATGTTTGATTGTGCTTAGTTAAATCTCAATGTACAAGCTAAATTACTTTTAAGAATTATTACACGGATCTTATAATACCAATCTTGTTATACATTTCTTATCGTAAAGGATTTTTAACTTTCTGAACAATATATAACAATCATTTTAATTTTTCAATTTCCATTACGTCGGAACCAACTTACACTCAGACTGGTGGTAATAACTATTGCACACCTTGTCAATCACTCGAGGGGTTATAAAAATGTTATTTCTGTCTGTGTGTTTGGCTGCCCACATTATATCTTGAAAACAAACTGACGCATAGACTTCAAATTTGGCATTAACCAACATTTCTATACAAATTACACCAGTTCGATCAAGGCACATGATATTTAATAAGATTTAGCTGAGTGGTACCGAAAAATTTTATACCCGTCTTATGGGTAACCACAATAGCAACGAGAAAATTGCAGAGAGAGTAAATGAATTTTTTAACTGAATATAAGCCTATGAGATTTATGGAGCGATATATCAACACGTGCTGCCTAAATACCCCAACACATTCAACACAATCTATTGGTGACTTGATGTGTAGCGTAGAGTAAACATTTGTATACTTTTATCACTCTTAGAAGAAAGGAGAGTGTTTAATGATCTCAATACTCTGGTATGATTCATCATCATAATACTCCGTTATAGTAATTTCTTATCTCAATACTGGGACACATAATTGCTTACTCAATACTCGGCTATAATGATTCCTTATGTCAATACTCGTCTACGATGATTAGGTATCTCAATACTCGTCTACAATTATTAGGTATATCAATACTCGGCTATAACGATTATTTGACTCAATAATCACTATAGTGATTGGTTATCTCAATACTCCACAATACATATTACTTCTTCAATGTCAGATATAATGATAGTCTGTTATAATGATTCATTTTCTCGGTTGTATGGTTTCTCACCATAATATTCGCTTGTAATAATTCCATGTATCAATCTTCGGCCATATTAATTACTTATCTCAATACCCGGATATAACGATTTCTTATCTCAATACTCGTCTAAAAGTGATTATTTATCTCAATACTCTTCTCTAATGATTCCTCATCTTAATATTCGGTTAAATAAATTCTTATCTCAATACTGGGAAGTATAATTTTATATTCCATACCCGGCTGTAATGATTTCTTAACTCAATATTCGACTAAGAAGGTGATATATGTATTTCAATACTCTTCTATAAGGACTCATTTTCTTGGTTGTATGATTCCTTATCTCAATATTCGGCTATATTAATTACTTATCTCAATACCGGATATAACGATTTCTTATCTCAATACTCGTCTTAAGTGATTATTTATCTCAATACTCTTCTCTAATGATTCCTCATCTTAATACTCGGTTAAAATAAATTCTTATCTCAATACTGGGAAGTATAATTTCATACTACATACCCGCCTATAACGATTTCTTATCTCAATATTTGACTAAAGTGATTATGTGTCTCAATACTCTTCTATAGCGACTCATTTTCTCGGTTTTATGATTCCTTATCTCAATATTCGGCCATATTAATTACTTATCTCAATACCCGGACACGCAGAATGCGGAAATCTTCCTCTAAAAATGCAGATTTTATTCTCAATTACATACAATTATTTTACAAAATCATGTTAAGCTTTTGGCATCCAACGAAGCATGTGTTGTTATCCCTATGGAATAAAACACAAATCAAAATGCGGTGACAGCTCAGAAAGTTAAATAAATTTACAACATAACAAATTATGTTTATAAAACCAAATTCTCTTTTAAATTTCTTTTTCGTCTTGTATTATTTATTTGTGCCTGTTTCACTACGCATTACGCTTTTTGACACTTGAATAAGAGGATATATTCCTATCCTTTAAACTTAGTGATCTACAGCTGAATAATTTACGAGGATTTTACTGTTCATAACAAATTAAACGTGACCTTTTCAATCTGAAAGGTTACGTGTAGTTTACAATGCCAGGGTAAGCCCTGCTGTACGAACGAAAAATTAAAAGCTTCACACTCTGTGCTTTATCAACCTACAACGCCGGCTCTCTGAGTCAGCTGAAAGTTGATTAGCCCTCATACAGTTAACTCCGTTTTAGCTTGCTTTAACTTTGTAATTGCTCTGCAGATTGGTTTACCTCCAACAAAGTAAAGCGTCTAATAAAGGTGGGTGGTGTAAATAAAAGTAAATAAATCGTATATAATTCTCTTTATAATAATGGTAGTTTGAAATTCAAATAGTCATATTATTTAAAATAATATAATAGCGATCGGTACAACTTTATATCGTCGCTTAGAAACAATTTTTCAGATTGTTCATTTTTAAATAGTGTTATTAAAGTTAATAAGATTAAACCTAAATTATTACGAGTCTGAGAAAGCAGAAACTGTTTTTTAACCCCACATTTAATTGGTAACTATCTAAGTTTTTATTGTGAACATCATTTGCATATTTTCAATACTGAACTACCAATATCTTGAAAGTCAGTGAAGATCAAAATCGGTTGTTGAATATTTGACTATTGTGAAACCATTCTACACTATACGAACTATATTTAAGTACAGCAATAGTTTTAGTTCTAAAACTATAGTTTTACATACCTTACATTTTTAGTATCAATCAGAAGCTCTTACATTCTATAGGACACGGCCCCACGGGCATCCTAATTCCATTGATAATCTTATGAGAGTATTTTTGTTTAGTTAAACAGCTGATTACTAGAATGAACGCATCATTCTGAATTCATTGACCTGTACTTTTGTATTACGGTTTTCACTGTAGATTTAATGTAAATGCTCAAAAATCGTAAATAGCCGCTATCTTGAAAATATAATTGAAGTTTAGTTACACTCGGTTATGAATATATATGACTGAAGTAGACAATTTAATAAATATTACTGTGTTTCTTTTCCATAAGTCTTATTATATCGCTTAGATTTACTGCAACACAATTATCTGTCTTATTTTATATTATACTTTCTTAATTAATATTCTGAAGTTTTGGAATACCATTTGCTATATTTTGTGTGAAATGTGGAAAAAAAATATCTTTTCTCCCCCTTAAGATTAATTTTTTAATCAAACACTTGTCCATATTTGAATCTGTTATGTATTGTGTAACGTGATTGATATAAATTGATAACATACATTTTAAAACTACTGGAATATTTTTTTTTTCCTAGACAGTATTTATAATACCAAAGTCGTATAATGGTTCTCTAATTATTGTTTTGTACCTTTAAATTGTGTCGTCGCACAGTACTGGGAACTGGAAACTGATCATAAGGTCCTTGACGTCAAAAGATTTTTTATTACATTCATTAAGAATAATGTTATGAATTATAATTAGGTATCTGTTTGGTATTTTTTTAGAGTTCGCGGGATTCATTATCACTGTGTCGTTCAAAATCACTTTTTACGAATTATATTAAGAAAAAAAATCCGTGACAGTTCTTTTCCTTTGTTTATGGAGTTAAACATTTTGCCCATTCAGCATACTTATATCTATAAAGTTCTTAGATTATTTTACCAGAGAAGCGGCAATACTGGAACTACTGATCTTTTATACTTAAAGCGTAATATAAATCGTAGAATATTTAGAACTCCAAAAGTATATAAATCGTCGTTTAAATGTTCATTTCGTCATAGCGGCCCTACGTTTTTTAATAAGCTACCCTTGTCAATAAAAGAATCGGTATGTCTAAGAACTTTTAGCAGTAAGGTAAAAAGATGGTTGTTTTCTTTGAGTAATTTGTAATTATTTTTAATTATTGTAATTTACAACAATAAAATTTAAAACTTTGCTATTGTTAAAATAGTTTTGATATTTTTTTTTTAATTATTATTTGTATTGCTTTATTAAATAAGTGTAATGGTGGTTGTATAATTTAATGTGTTTGTAGTGTGATACAAAGAACAGACGTCACAGTGAGCGGCTCTGTGTCATTCAATTGAAAATCTGGACTCTAGCTTTTTTTTTTTTTTTTTTTTTTTTGTCAATCTGGCCACAATACTTGTAAAACGTGGCCAGTTCTTATTCCTTAGAAAGAGTTTTTGTTCTTTTTATATGTAAAAAAATGCTGGAATAAAATCATTATTTCGTTTTTTTTTTTATTAGAAAGTACCCTGAACTCGAACGTCGACTACTTGTGGAAGAAGATGTGTTGATGATGGTGTAGGCGTCTTTTGTAGGTAATTCCGTCCAAGTAAATGACTTGTTAATTATCAGACCTTTCGACAATTTTCAAAGCCATGTTATACATGGAGTACCACAAATCTGGTTAGAATCATACCTATCCAATACAAACTCTACAAGTATAAATAGCTGGAAAGTTTTCATTTTTAATTAAATTTGATTTTGTCGTACCTCAGGGATCAATTCTTAGTCCCATATTATTTTCATGTATGTAAATAATTGCAATTCACGCTTAACATTTGAAAATGTTATAATTCCATATGCAGATGATGTGATTCTTAGATCTAGTAAAATATTATTGACTCACTCAGAACTAAATCTGTTATGGGCTTATTAAACTTATGTGCACAATTTTCTCTAATATTGATTTAAAACCTAATATAGTAGTATTTTATATATATCTAAACATTGTATGTAAGAATAAGATTGACTAGAGTTTAAATTGATTAAGTTGTGCTCTTATCAACGTTAATGTATTTTTATTTTAACGTTAATTTTAGTTAAATATAGTGAGAAACTTTCAATATACCGCAGTGATCTGCACATCAAGTCCTTTTCAGAGGAAACCGGACTGTTATCAGACCTTTCCTTGTTTATTGTTTTAGTTTTATCTAACGACACAACTTGTTAATGTGGTTAGATTATATTCCTTAATAATCTTGTTTGTAAAGTAGTTTATTTTTTCGGAATAAATCTCATTATCTCTCATATGGCAAAATCTAATTTCATTTCATTTTCTAGTTCCCACGTTACTGTTGAGGACACTAAAATTAATATTGAGATTTATGAAACTATAATTCAGGAAGTAAATTGTACAAAATTCATAGGAGTTAATACTGAATAAAAATAATTATACTTGAATGAAATTGCATCAATATTGGTTGTTAAAAGATTTCTTAGTACCGATTTTCTAATACCATGTCTAAAAAAATGATTTTAGGTTTTTTCTTAAATTAGAGGTTATAATTGGGTATACGTTATTTCAGGAACCTTGTTACAGATTAGATTCTTGGAAGCACGAATGAGAATTCTTCAACCCAGGTTGATATCGGCTCAGAGGAGCTTACCGTGTGAAACATTCATACGCCGGGGTTATTATTACATTTCTCACATACAACAACCGTTTTGATCTCAAAGGTGACGAGTTCGCAGGATCTCTAAGAGAACATTTATGTTTCGCACTTCTTTGATGGGAGCCGACTTGTAATTCCTTGTTATTACAATTCCGAGAACCTTAGTACCTATGTAAAATGTACCTTCAACACTCACATTATACAACGTAGCTGTGGTGAGAAGGTGGATTTCGATATGAATGACGAGTCCCAGCTTCATTTTACCTTCCACTTAGTGTGGCGCTTGGAACTGATGCTGTCACACAAAGAAACACACAACATCAGTCTGAGGAGATCCAAAAAGTTTGGCAATGAAGAAGCTCAAAATCAAGTATTTGCATCTTTTCAATACCAGAGATATCTAGTGCACAAAACATTGCAATCTAGATGAAGAGCTGTTCTAATTTACTCATCGTTCTCGTCATATACACATCGACTTTCCAGACACGATTCCAAAGCACGGTGGAAGCAACCGAGTTTTCTACACATAACTTAGCTATGGTGGAAAGGGTTTTATTCAATGCGAATTTTGAGTTCAGCTCCATTTCCACCTTTCCGCTCAGTGCAGCGTTCTGAAATCTTTCAGAAGGACGTTGACCCTCCAGACTCCAGGAACGTAAATGGGGATGAAATCACATTATGCCTAATACATCAAAATCAATAAATAGTGTAAAACTTAAAAATGCATCAGGAAAACTTTGATGTAAACTACACTTACGACATCAAAGCACTATGCGACTGATTGCTCGCACTCATCTATCTTCTGGGAGCCATCGGATCCACGAAAAGACAACGAATGCAGCCGTCACTCACGAGGGGAGATGAATGTATTCTGCATATATCAACGGTGATTTAAATCTCAGATCCCGACACGAGGGGGGATGAGATGAGAGATAGGCGGTGGGCAGATATTCGTCCGCAAGACTAGACATGACAACCCCTGCTGCAGGGTCCCACTAAATATCCTCTCCCTGTCCTTTTGAGATGTTAATTGTTCTGGCTTCGATGCGGGCTCAAAAAGGGCCCCAGACAATTCCTTTTGAGAATTAGAAACGTATTTGTGCTGATTTTTGTACGGTAAAGTGCCTTATGGAACGTATGTTTACTACAAAATTATGACCGATATTAAAAACATAGTCGTTGAGTAAATATACATCTTTTTGTATCAAAATCCTTTAAAACGTAATACACCTTTAAGACACATATGGTGAGTATTGCAGTTAAGTACACGATTAAGTATGTTAATAAACCGTACCGGTGTGTTTCTATATACTAGTAAAAGTTAACTTTATTATATAGTGTGGGTTAATATTTTGGCATACTCCACTAACAAAAAGGACTGAAACAAAAAGATAACTTTCATTTAAAAAGAGTTAATTGCAAATCAAAATTTGTCTATATATTTGTGAAAAAAGGTAAGGAAAGACAAATAACTATTTAAACTATGTTATACGCTTACGCGTCTTCAGGTACTTAAAAAAAGCAAAAGTAATAAAATAAGCAAAAAAAACAACAAAGAGAAATAAATAAGAAGAATTAATTTGAATCTGAGTAATTATGATTAAAATTTGTAGTACATATTGTGCAGATGTTCCCAACTATCCAAAATGTGTTTTATTTCGTTGGTATTGTTATGCTTTTTCTTAGTTTCTTACTGCGTATATTTCGATAGTAATTAATGGCTATGAATTGGTTTTTTTGTATATAATAAGAAACCTTTTGTAACCGTTTAGTTTCTGTTTCACCGACAGTTTTACAACAAGCCTCTGTAAAAAGTGTATCTTGTTCAAGCGCTTTGGAAGAGGCAATTAACGTCAAAAATGTAATTAAATCAGCTGATTAGAGCCTCATTCAGGTAAAACTTTGATGCGGCAAGAAAAGTTTGAACTCTCCCAATAACAAAATAACCCCGACTTCATCACGGTGAGTTCGTGTGCAAATAAAACAACACAACTTACAGTACAGTTAGTTTAAATGCGGTTTGTATTTTTATTTGTATCTTTGTATATCGTTTGAATTAAAATATTATCTTTGCCAATATTTTATTGAATCCAATTGAATTAATTATGTACTATTTCATTCTGTACACTTTATGTATTACAAAATTACAAGCATCCGATCTAGTAACTTATTGGTAATTCTTTATGAAACCAATAAAAGGTTATAAAGAATAAAATAGCAATTTAAAAATTATTGCAGATTTTTAAAGATGAAGATGCAGCCAACAAACTATAAGTAATGTAGAATTGGAAGGGAGTTTTAACCTTTACAAGAAAAATATAATTTGATAAAGAGTATTATTAAAATATTTAATATTTTCTGATGTGTTGTTAAAACTGCAACTAATATGTTTGTAATCAATATTAGTAATATAGATTATGAAAGTGTGCCTGAAAAGTCGGCTATATCTCGGTCTTCTTGACCGCAATACATATGAGCAATATTAAATAAGCCTCATGCAAATTTACGAAAGTATTTTTAGTCGTAAAAATTATGGGGGTATAGATTAAATATATATTTAATATGAGTACTTATCCAACACTTTTTAGTAGTTTAGTCCATAATTTTTAACACGTATTCAATAAATAAAACCTAAAAAGTTTTTAGTAACTTTATTTTTTTTATATTCAAGCAGCATAGTTTACAAAATAATATAAAAATCGTTTGGATGCTTTTTTTTTATTTATTTATTTTTTTTTTTTAAGGAGAGGCCGATCCCCTTTTTAAGCCTTATTCTGTCGCGCCCTCATGGGCCACTGGCCTGTGCGAGGATCTAATCAAACAGAATAAGGGGGAGAGTCGATCAGATTCCAGATGCTGCATTAAAAATAATTATTTGACCGTTCAAAATATTCCTGTTTGATGAGGTAAAGGGTTTTTTCACCTGTCATAAACCGTTGATAAAAATCTCATTAAACCCGTTTTGTGATCAAAAAACACAAATAATATAGTGATCAAAAATAATAAGTGTAAACAAATAAAAATCGTAAAGTAGACGAAAGAAATATTGGCACTGCATTTCTTATATAAACTCTTACAATTTAAGTTTTGCAAAAAAAATTCAATTACTTTTAGAGGGTTGTGATATACATAAATCAGGAACTGTCCACAACTCTCTGGTATGTTTTGTTTACCTCTAACCAAGATTGCAATCATGCATTACTTTAATCATTTATCTGAAGAAGGATCAAGATTGCAGATCTCGAAACGTAGTAATTAATGATTGTATTGTATTGTATCACTGAACAAAGGCAAATGTCCGGAAATCCTGTTTCCTCAGATTACCGCTTCTTCTTATTTATAAGGGTTTCCAAATAAAGGCCCAAAAATTATCGTAATTCAATATTTCAAACGTTAGCTATTGATAACTCAGGAGATTTCTTGATAATTGACATGGCCCCCATGGTTGGATTGAGGCATTTTTATATGTGTTATAAAAGTACCTATAAAGTGAGACGAAACTATGTGGTGTCTAAAATTTTCTTTGATGATAATATAGATGTAATCATAGATAAGTACAAGTGGTATTTCTATTTTATAGGTGTACATTTAACTTATTATATATGATCAAATTTAGCTATTAAAATATTAACCAGAATCGACCGTATTAATCAATCATTGATGAAAATGGCATTATTTGTCAACTCCCCCTTCCTTAACAGGACCAGAACTCATCAGACGGTATGAAAGAAATACGGACCAATAAAGCCAATTTAGGGACACCGGTCTATAAGTAATAATGGTGTTATTTATTTACACCCTTCGTGGGACTGTGGCACGTGTAGTGTAAACTTTCGTCTCTTGCGAGATTACGTCATGACGTCTGGTCTGATGCCTACTCACGTTGGAATATACGATTAACCGTCTAGTCACCTTTAGGTAAGAATTTGTATAAGGAGGAATAGAAAGGTTATGTTTAGTAATAAATCACAAACTTATTAATGTTTTTATTCATTGGGAACATTTTAAGCGCTCCTTACGAATTGGCCAATTATCACAATATTTATAAGCATGAATTAAGTGTACCTCGTTTATTTTAAGTTGTTTGTTGGTTGTTTCAGGGTTTTTCTCTGTAGTAAATTTTCCAAGTGACCATTGCACTTTTTTATCAGTACCATTGACCTTGTACTGTACTGATTCTCTGCCCTATTCTGTTTCATATCATCCTCGCACAGACCAGTGGCCCACAAGGACGGCCAGAATAAAGCATATAAGAGGATCGGGTCTCTTTTAAAAATAGTGCAAAAGGTTTAACACTGCCCTTATGGGGAAAATTGTTTCACTACATCTGGATAACATTATATTTAGTTTTAAAAACTAATAACATTTTTTCCGCTCGCACTTACGCTTAGTAACTTTTCCTTTTATCTCAACCAATTAATCTATGCACTTGGAAATTTACTACAGAGAAAAACCCTTTATTATTTTTAATGCAGCATCTGGAATCTGATGATGTCACATACGAGGTCCAATCAAAAAATATCCGACCTCGTCGTGTATTGCGGCTTCTGCTACCAATAATGAGATAAGATTTGTTGCGACAATAGTTCCTACTATGATAAGGAAAGGTACAAAGTCTTATCTTGATCCCCCGACTGGTTCGCTGGAGACGGGTCAGTATGTACTGATAAGTCAAGTGCGCGTATCGGTTTTCCTCTAACTGTGAAGATGACGGAAAAAGTGTGGAACAACGTTAATTGCATTAAATTTTGCGTGAAACTCGGAGAAAAACAAAGTGAGATCATTCGGAAAATTCAGCTAGCATTCGAAAAATGAGGCAATGAGTGATACGCAGATTAAAGAGTATGGTATATACCGTTTTTCAAAAGTGGGTCGAACCTCGGCAGAAAGTGACGCGTGTTCGGGGCCGACCAAAAACAAGTCGAACTCCGGAAATCATCGAGAAAGCAAAAGTTTTGATCTGTGAAAATCTTCGAATGACTGTGGAGGAAGTAAGTACTGAGTTAGATGTCAGTTTCGGATCAGCTGAAAGCAATTTTAACGGATGACTTCGGAATTGCGCCGGGTAGCCGCAAAATTTGTGCCAAAATTGCTGACAGACGAGCAGAAGCAACGGCGATTGGATGTTGCCGAGGACATGCTGCAATGTTGTGAGGATGATGCGGACTTTTTGACATCGATAATAACTGGAGACGAAAGTTGGGTCTATGGATATGACCCTGAGACCAAATTTCCAGTCATCCCAATGGCAGTCTCCCAGGATCCTCGGCCAAAGAAAGCAAGGCAAGTTCGAAGCAATGTCAAAGTGATGCTTACTGTTTTGTTCGGACCACCGTGGAGTTGTGCACCATGAATATGCCCCTGAGGGTCAAACTGTGAATGCACAGTAACTATTTTAAGTGTCCAACGTCGTCTCCGAGATGCGATTCGCCGCAAAAAGAGACCTGACTTGTGGGCGTCTCAAAATTGGCGGCTACACCCACGACAATGCGCCAGCTCATTCAAACTTTTTTGGCGCGAAACACGGCACTCCGCAAGTTCCTCAGCCCTCCGTACTCCTCCAGATATGGCTCCATGCGATTTTTGGCTGCAAGCTTTCCCCTACCTCAAAAAACCATTGAAAGGCACCAGATTTGAAAGTCGAGAAGCAATTATGAAAAAAAACGAACGGTTGATCTCATGGCGATGCCGAAAAGTGATTTTCAAGACTGCTTCCAGAAGTGGAAAACGTCGCTGGAAATCGTTTGTGTTGACTTCTCAGGGTGCTTATTTTGAAGAAAATTAACGCCAGCTTTTTCAGGTAACTTCAGTTTTACGTTGCACCAAAAGGTAGGATACCTTTTTGATTGGACCTCGTACTTGTCTCCTGGAATCTGGAGTCATGTACGTCTAAAGAGATAAAAAAAATACAGTGTAAAAAAATATAGTGTAATCTAGCGGAAGAGATTTTCTCATTGTCTCATCAGGTTCACAGTGCAGTGCACTACGATATTTTATACACGATATCTAGACACGGATATTTGCCACTGTTACAAAAACGTGTACGTCATAACTAATTTTGAAACATTAAAGTGTAACAAAACCTGTTATTCTACCACGTTATCTATTTTTAATAATACGCTTTAAATAAAGAATATAACATAGTTTAAACATTATAATGAAAACATTACTTGAGGTTAAAAACAGGAATATAGGTTTTGGCCCATTTAATTTGTATATATTTTTTCTAAACACCAATAAAATGGCGTTTTCGAATGATTTAATGGTTACTCCTGCTGACCGCTATTTAAAAACGCCTAACACATGACTAGGCCTAGTGGCCTACATTAGAATTCCACACCGTCTTTCACTCTGGTAGGCTTAAACGTAACTGATTAATGGTGGTGGTTGTGCGTGTGTGTGTGCGCGCAGCTCGTTAGCCGGTCCCTCAACGTGCTTACTGAATACCAATCCGTTGATGGGTCTCAGATGACCGGTAGCCTACATGGCACATAGCCTACAACCACCCGGATCAATAAGGCAGTGACGTTGTCCGCCTGGCTGGCAAAGCCGTCAGGATTGATTTTCCTAACAGGAAATAAACAAATTAGATATATATATATATGCAGATAAAAAACTATTTGGATTTTATACAATATTGTTTTGACCGATGAGTAGTGATAAAGAAGTTATTACGGTTTTAAAAATGTTCCATACCACAGTTATTTGGCTCTGCGAAAGTATGATTGAACGAATGCACAAATTTAAAGACGAAGAAAACAAATACAACTTTTGCTTTTTTTACTGCACACCGCTTTCCTCGTTTAAAGTAAGCTGAATCTCCTTTTTCTAAGACCCCTGAAAGACGCATGACGGACGTGTCATTTATCTACTAAGGGTGTGTGGTATCGGACCAATATTTCAAACATTCATTCCCCAATACTAAACAAAAGTTGATCTTGTTTGGAAAAGCATGAAAATTTTATCATACGAGTTTACAAAGATTATCTATTCTCAGTACTTTGTATTTTAGTTTCATTTGACAGAAAGCGTAAATTTTAAATAAGCATTGACTTATTAGTGCAGAATGAGTTGCTAGCTCTTTTTTTCCTAGTGCTTTTGGCATTGATACATTGTGATAAATGAAAATAGACAATAAAACCAAATTAGTGAAAGTTAATTGACAAATACACGATGTTTTGTGTTAACACTTACTGTCCAGTAAACAATAAAGTCGTCAACAGTTTAGCCGCGGCTCAAACAAGATGGCAATCAGCCGATGTCAATTACAATTTTTTTACTGGCTCTTCCTGGAAGTTCAGAATTAGCCCAGGGAAGACTTTATAATGTAAAGAAACACGAAATTAGTTTAAATAACCGGCAACTTCTTAAACAAACTTTCGTCTTTCCTTTCTGTAATTTGGAGGCTCTCAGGTCGCTTAATGTCTTAAATGGACGAAACATCTTCGACTTTCTGAAAACGAATCATTGGCATTGCAGAACTTTTTGATTTATGGCAATTATTAATGCAACATATCAACTAGATTTAGTGGCTCCGCGTTTGCGAAGTCAGTCACTCGAAGAGCTGGACAAATTTCATTTTTGTATATCTGTCTGTCCACAAGATCTTAAAACGAACAAACCTATAGACCTGAAATTTGCGCACAAAGTTTCATTTCTATAAAGACAACACTACTTTATATCATGTTGCTTGTCATTCAATGAGGCATGGCTGAGCGTTAGCGAAACACATATACATTGTTATGAGTAGAATAAATAAATTTGCCCACAAACTGATTACAATTATTTGAAATTTTAACGTGGAACATGACACTTTTAGCGTTGATGAAATACACTATGGACTTGTAATTAGGCATTCAAAACCCCAAACTAGGCCTTTGTTACGCGACTCGTGGTATGGCGTACCCCTACTGTGATG
>NW_025782285.1:0-36680 GCF_021130785.1 Homalodisca vitripennis
AATACCTGCTCAATGAACCTTATACTGGATTGTGCGAAGAACTTACGTGTCACTAAAAAGTGACACTAGATTTTACTTACGTGTCACTTAATATATCTGGGCAGCTTAATCGATGTTTAGGAGTGGCACATTATTAACCACAAATGTAAAAAAATGAGATAAAATTGTTAGTTGAAAAGCTCTTTTATGCCGCGGTAGATGACTGTTAGAATTAACAAGATATCCTTCGTGTAGGAGGATTTCATTAGACCAAGCATAAGAAAAGTAGCAACTCCCAGCTCTAGAAATTGTATTACAAATATTGTACTATCACATAACATAATCTCTTATACATAAACTCTAAATTTTTCAAGGTGATTGAAATAGTCCTAGCTATCCCTCCGGTACGTAGTATATACTACAATGGATGTCTAAAAGAAGTGACTTATCAAATAACCCATCTTGAACATCCCCACAAAAGACCTTTTAATAGGTATAAGCAATGAAAGGTATTTTCAACTTCTTTTCCTAAAAGAAGAAAATGTGTCCGGTCTGAGCGAATCATGCTTAATCTTAATATTTGGTTTTAATAGCAAAAATTAAATACTATAATGAATTAAAAAACGAAATATGATTGTTTAACGAAATTGTATGCTCAGGAGTATAAAATTTTACAAAGTACATACAGAAGATGTGATCAAGGGCAGAGGAAGGCTTTCAGCTGATTATTGCTACTGTGGACCTGACGCCAACAATCTGTGGATTAAGAGGCTTCCCAGATCTGGGCTGTTGACAATTACTTTGAATTCTGTACAATACTTCTCTCAGTTTATGTTTTTTGCATCCATTATTAACAAAAATTATCTGGGGGAAAACTAGTTCTGTATCTTTATATATCAAAATAATGTATTTCTTTAATACAACTGAAATATTAGTTGCATGGATGGCCAAAATATTAGTTTTTAGGTGGAACAATAACCACCTAAAAAGGAAGGGGTTTTTTTTAGGGAATTTGGGGAACAATATATACCTTTTAGGCTGAGTTTATAAAAATTATGCAGTTTAAAGTCAATAATTAAATGGTTTACTAACATTATATTTTTTGTCGGAACCAGATACTGATGGGAAAAATAAGAAGACCGTCGAGTTACATTTACATAAGCCGAGACAAGAATCGTTACTTCTTTGATTTTAGATTAGAGTTAAAAGAGCTAATAGAGCTTTTACTAACTAGTTATTAATACTATTATTGATACTTCCATTAGTGGCGTTTAATACTATTAATACTACTACTACTAATGAACATTAATTCATTTAAGTTAAATTCTGCATGGGGACTTGTCAAGGTAATTGCTAAGGTTAAAGTTTTGTTAATTCAATATTAGTTGAGAAAACCTTTTATTTATATTTTAGTCTAAATATATAGATATACAATTTTTATAAATATTGCATTAATAATAACGAGCATGTTAAAGTATTCACATTTATTTTGTCCTATCATGGTTACAAGGTCATTAAATAATTTTGGGACGATATGAACTCTTCAAACGATGATATGTCCATTGTAAGATGGTTGGCCTAACTCGAACAACATCTGACCAAGTTTGGGTCTGTACGTTAACATGCAGGAGCAGCTTCGTTCACGAGTCAAAAATTAATTTGAATTCATTACGTGTTTAGGAGTGTTATAAGTACAAATACTTTCATATTGTTAAATGTAACACTTTTCCGTGTGGTCTTTCATCTCTGTTAGTTGTTGCAGAATATATTGGTACAACATGCACAGTTTATAGTGTTATGAGGAATAAAGAGTTATGGTGAATTTGAGTCTTGATTCCAAACTCTTCCTTATAACGATTATCCAAGTATGATTAAATGAGGAAGAATACAAAACTTCATAAAAGTAGGAGACATCCTAAAAATACTCTCTTGTTTTGGCCAAGGCACAAGTGACTCTTTCCTATCACATTCTTCACAGCTTCAACCTGGATGTCTACGAGAAAAAATATTCCTAGAATAATTCATACTTTCTACTTTAATAAACGATAAATTTATATTGTAGAGTCTTAATACGTATTGTCCTAAAACCAGTTTACACACAAACAGGAAAATCCACAAACATGTTTAATAATAGCAAAGGAATCCCCAGTGACATTGAGTAAGTCATATACTAATCCACTTTTTGTGTAATCTGGATTACATTCAACATTTAAAACAAAAGTTAACAAGAGCTTACAAAATCAAAATCAAATTACGATAATTGTTGGTTAGATTGTCTAGCATTATTATTTAGATAAGAGCTGTTTTTTGAAGAATGAAGTGATGAACCAAAATATACTTTTTAAACAACCTAGACGTGTCAAAACAAGTATTTCCGAACAATAACTTCAGTTAACAGCAAATAACTAACCAGAAAGCTTTATCCCTCTTCTGCATTAAAGAACCCTGAAATTTTACTTTTATAGTACAGAAAGTAATGCAATGTACGTTGAGGCGTAGTTTTTGAACTTAACTAGTTTCAGGAACTACAGCAAGTCTTCAGCAACTCGAAGTAGCGAAGTTCAAACGGTTTTTCTTTTAGTCAACGTAAGTGTATTATCCTTGTTTCTCGTTTCCGACTGGTAACGTTAAGGAAACCAATGTAAGTTAGCTTGTAAGTGCAACTTAATAAAAGCCAAGCACTTCTTTCAAATGCTGAATTCCAAGAAATGCTCGTATATTATCGAATAAATAGATGGCGAGTATCACACTAATTGTAAGAGTGAGGATATTGGGGATATACTGATTGTGTAAAAAACATTGCTTTGGGAATAAATCTGCATGTTTGGAAACTCCACCTCCAATCAAGTTACGTGATGTTGGGGCTTATGTCAGAGTAATCGCTGTTACATTTTTGTACAATTATTGTGATGTGAGGTTTAGTTTATTTAATTGATAATATCTTTAAAAAGTTTATCAATATGTTCTGTAACAGTATGGGATCAAGTACTTGCATTTTAAAAATTACTCAGCGAGGTTTATTTCTAAGTGGGTATATTTCATATTAACATAATTTATGTTCTGGTTACTCTGTTACTCTATAAAATATATTTAACGCCTTTAAAAGTTACTCCTTTGTAATGTTGCTTAGTTTTACAATATAAATTGTGTGTGTGTGTATATATATAGTTCCTTGCGATATATTTCACAGGTCTGAAAATTTGAACGGATTCCTATAGGCATAAAGAAAACAAAACACGTTTCTCTTCAACTCGAAATGCTTAATATTTCGTTACTTTTCAGTAACATTATCTAAAGCATGTATAAAATAAAATATAAACAAATTTAAGAATGAAGGTTATAAAAAAAATTGCAAAGCAACAAAAACATATGGTATGGAAAAAAGTAAATTAAACAATGTAAGATTTCCTAAACACAGAGATAGATAAAATGATTGAATAATAATAAATTTTAAATTAGCTGTGTCTCAAATTTAATCCAACTGGTGATTTTGATTGAAGAGCCGTTATGTTTGCTTGTTCATATCTTCTTAGTAATAAATTTGGTGTAGCCTTTATTGTGATAATTTTGAAACTTCATGATACCAATTAGAAAGAAACAATTTTCAAAGGTTTGATTTGTGTTAGACACCGTGTGCAGATACGGGTCTAAGTAAATTTTCATGTCGAACATCGACACTATGATTGATTATCCTCAGCCGTAGTGATGTAGATGTTTCTCCAATGTAGTCTTTAGGGCAATGTTGACAGGATAATTTATAGACTACATTTTCACTGTTACATGTGATGTCTTCTGCAATAGAATATTTTTTTGTACGTAACGCCAGCTTTTTGTAACAGTTTGTAGATTGCATATTCCACAGCGTGGTTTATTGCATGGATGGCATTTGAAAATTTTGACATGTTTGTCCTTTATCTTTCATATATTTCGGATGAACTAATAGATTTTTTCAATTTAGGTGGTCTTTTGAAAATAAATCTAGGAGGTCTATTGAAATGATCCTTTGTTTTCTGGAGATTGTTCAAATATTTTTGAATTATGAAGACCGCCTACAAATGGAAAATGTAATATATGGAAAAATGAAACGTTATTATTTCTTAGGAAATTTACAAAATACTCGTTATTTGAAATTTTTTTTTTATTTTCAGGGAAAATTTAGTATTTTTTTAATGCTGTTCTAAAACTACATATTTAACAAAAAGAGAATGATTTATTTGGAGATATATGGACAATAAGCTATTATGTAAAGTTTGTTTGTATCAGAATGTATTATAAATAGCCTAAAATTCTCGCTCCGATGTATTTTTAAACAAATGTTATTTATAAAGGATATAACTATTACTGTGGCGAAAGGCAAACAAAATATTTAATAGGATACTGCTAGTCTCTCTTTCAATATTTTTATTATCAGTTTTTACATAGAGTCCTGGTAAAACCAAATTTCCATGTTTAATTCCATGTTGGTTTACGTACTACTGTAGTTAGAATGCGCTACTCGTAACTTAAAAATATACTTTACACCATATGACCAACTAACAAATATATTTATTTAAGAATATATTGTCACGATAATGATAATTTTAAATAGTTTTTTTTAATTTTCTCACAAGAAGCTATAGTAGTGTGAAAATCTTAATTATAAATATAAATTAAAATACAATGTATATTTGTTAGTTTATATAGTTACCGCGTGTAACTATCATTGTTAATTAACGCAGTAATGTTATAATACTAAGCGATAAAATCAATTGAGAACAGTGTTAAATAAAACATTGCTTTAAATAAAAGAAATAAGCTAAAGTCTTAGGATTTTAAACACAAACTAAACATAATAGTATTGATGTTTTTCATCCACTTCTTTGAATAAGTCGAATTAAAAAGATATAATACACAATAAATGTGAAAGTATTACATATTAACAGAATATTGATCCTTACTATTTATTCCAGGTTTTATTCCTGGTATTTTTTTACTGTGAACCGAATTGCATACAATTTTGGAATTAGGTTCATCTTACCCTTAACTTCAAAAGTGAAAATGATTTGAACTCCGCAACCACCCTGGGGGTGGTTGCCACCCCTTCTCGGGGTGAATTTGTTTTTTTTCTAAATAACCTCGGATATCGATAGAAGGTCTAATTTTAAGCAAAAAATCATCAATAAAGTTTTTTTGAAAGATCTAATACTTTTTCAAGTTATTGGCAATTGGAAATTCGCAATTTTTTCACGTATTTTTCATCGGTTTTTTTTCAAATATCTCCAAAAATATACGTTTTAGTAAATCGAAAATTTTATAACAAACAAAATTGTAAGCAGGTACAAAAATGAACAATTTAGTTTTTTATAAAAGTATTCTAAGTGCAATATTAAGCTAGATATTAAAGATCAAAGCCGTTTTTTATTTTGTCTGAAATTTTAATCGATGTAAGTCAATGCCATCTAGCGGCGAGCAGATGCATTTTAGGAATTCTAATAAAAAAGGGTTTTGTAGTGCTTGAAATAAGATTTAAAATGAGCACTATTAAAAGTCTTTTGCAAGTAAAATAAGTGAGCTGTATTGCAAATAAGAAGAGCATCTAATGTTTTTTTCTTTTAAATCAATGGGTTTCATAAGTGCCATTTCCACCAAAATTACAATTTATCGTATTCCGCCTAGAAATAACTTTATTATGAAGAGTTTTGATAGATTGTATCAGTTTGGCTGCTTCAAAGACACATATTTTTCAAAAAAGTCACGATTAAAAAAAATTCAAATTAAAAAAATCACCTTTTTTCATAATATCTTAAAAATTTCGACAGATACGTATAAAAGTGTAGGGATACAAATTTTAATGTACTTTTAGTGACAAAGAATTTAGTTTTTTTGTTTTTTTCTGTCAAACAAACATTGACGGATATATGATTGTTTAGAGAGCGCGTGGCAGCGCAATCACAGCCTCTCTTACGCTCATTTAATCCTTCAACCGTTTTAGAAAAAGGTTTTTTTACTGTATATTGCAATAAAGGATGTTGTAGCTCTCTTAATTACCTTTACAGTCGTTTTTATAAATTGTGATAGCATGGAAATTGAAGGAGTTATGGTCCAAAAACTTATCATATTTTTTTCTTACTTAGTAACTGAAAATTCGGAGTGTGAATATTTGGAGCAATGTGAAAGTACGCAGTAAAATAGAGACCCAAAACTATTTTTAATGTGTATATATACATAATATGGCTCCTATATTTTGGAAACTTAGGCATAGAATACATACCAACGCTCTTATATGTATATATAACACATTTGGGTGAATTTTATATAAATTTTGTAAAATATTTTATTCAATAAATGGCAATTTTTTACTCTAAAAAATAAAATTATTTTTAAATATGGTAATCATATATATTTACTGTTTTAATTTAGGGGTAGTTTTAAAGGGTAGAAAAGCTTAAGAATATGATAATAATTTTTCGAGAGTGTGGAATATAAAATTTAAATCCTTTTCATTTTATAAAAAAATTTTTTTTAAATATTTTATCAAGGGGTAGTTTTCAAGGCTGAAAGGGGGTTAAAATTTTGATAATTTATTATAGAGAATATAAAATATTACTTACTCTATACTTACATCTTTTTATGTCATACCAAAGTATTTTTTTGTGAACTTTTTTCAATTTAGGGGTTGTTTTGCAAGGGTTGTAAGATTTTCAAGGGGTTGAGAAATTATTTTAATATGAGGTAATTATGTTAGAAAACATTTTAAAATTTCACCACTTACTATTTAGAACATGTTTTCTAGCGATAAAATGGGTTCAATGTCAATTTTTCCATTAAGGGGTTGTTTTACACCCCTTAAAAAATAATAGGCGGAGTTAAGATCATTTTCACTTTTGAAGTAAAGGGTAAGATGAGCCTAATTCCAAAATTTCATGCAAATCGGTTAACAGTAAAAAAATTTCGGAGGTAAGACCGTATTTTTTGCTTCAATGACTGCACTAATTTACTTGGCGTAATGTTGAGGGTCATTGTGTGTGTGTATTCACACTGTATTAGACATGAACACCTGGCACAGGTACCAACTCATACTCGAGGTTAATGATTGTCGACTTCTTGCCAAACCATGCTGAACCATTTATCCCTGTCAGATAATAACATTGGAATTGAGCCACACTACATGAAAACCGCGTAATTTTGGTATAAATAAATTTCAACATAATTAAACTAGCTTTTGCTAATATAGAAACCCAAGCTTCGTGAATAAGTGTCGTCTATAGATTCTTGTGATACCGTGAGAACAGAGAGAAATACAGACATAAAAAAATTAAAATTTCCAGCCCATAAAGTTATATGCTTCGCTACATAAAATACAAATACACTTACAAAGTGAACAAAACAGTTGATGTTTCTGGTTAGGCACAGTCCAAATAGCAAATTTTACACGTGAGAGTAAATAAGCCAGTCCCTGAGGACAACCATTAGTCACAGCACTTTGTCGTCATGGCTCCTGGTTTTTAAGAGGAATTAACGTGACATTTTATTTTATCTGTGATTTTCTAAATAATAGTTACCGTGTACTATTGTCAGTATGTCTTCGATATTTATCATTTTAAAACTGACTCTTGCAAAACTGAAATTTAATTTATGTCTTAATACTTAAATCTTAGATTTATCGTAAGCCAGACGATAAGGCCAATATTCGGTGATGTGCTTACGTGTAAGGAGAAGTACACTATTTAAATAAGTAGCGAAAACCGCAACTGTTAAGAGTACTTAAAACTAGGTATTGGACGAATACCCGTTTCACTTCAACATTCTAAACTATTGGATTCACTACACAAAATTATAAAAGACTATATTATTAAATTCCTGAATAACGGAATTTGTAAAAACTCTAATTATAGGCATATTTATGGTCACTAAATATATTTTGCACAGAATTTCTCTTAAGTATAATACCAAACGTTAAGAGGTGATCCAGCAGGGGCCATTTTTAACAAGAAAATCCCTATATGTTGTCATAAAAATGATGGTAGTCTTATGGTTATTTAGATATTTGAGATATCCACTACGTTTTCAAGTTATTACACCCATAAAACTTCAAATTAAATATGATCATGTAACTCTACAGTTAGTGTAAACATCAATATCGTAAGTATTCTCGCTCGCTGGGTTGACAGTGTTAGCAATAAATAAACCAATACCTTTTACGATATTAATCTTTTGGTGTGACGCTTAATATTTTTATCAAGTGATATTTTAAGCGATTAAAACAATATCATATCATAAAAATACTTATAATATATAACTGTTGAAAAAACATTTTCTTTTTTTTTCCCTCCAACCTTTATTTAGATGAATTTAATTTAGAAATTGACAGTTGATGAAACGACCCATTATCATAAAAATGCTTTATTTAAAGCATCAAGAAAGAAATTTAAAAGTATTATGAATGTTATAATATCAATATCAATATTTTGCTAATGTTAAGTTATGTAATAAAATAAAATCACATAAGTTTTCTTTGATTGTGTCAGCGGTGGTTGTATAGTTATATAGACCGTACACACACACACACACACACACACACACACACACTCATTCACTTACATACACACATTATATTTTAGTACAAACTAATGTCTCAAACAAAATTTTCTAAAACTATAAAAAGGAGTTTGCCTAACATGTTTACAGCCAAGATTGATCCTCCGAAGTTATTAATTTCGGTTACTAGTTGAAGTAATATTTTAATCTTTTTCATACATAATACTCGGAAATTACTCAATATCAGACCGAATGCGGACTTACGTTATACTTATTACATTTATACGTATAGCACATTATAACATACTGTATGCCCCTAACTGAAATTTGCAGCATTATATCGTACATGTGTCTAATCCTCCCACCTACGGACCAATTTATGAACTCAAGGCAGCGGAGAGATATTTGATAATGAATTTTGGACATAAGAAGCTAGTGTTATTATCATAGTCTAAGTAATTAGGTTCACATTTATACACTATTATTAGCGAGCATAAAATTGCAACCGAAAGGTCTAGAATATTTCACGCAATATTTCTTTTTTATACCCATTGTAATTCTACAACAAATATTGTACCAGTTGTAATGACAAGAGATAAAAAAGTAAATGGCATGTGGGTAACGTTTGTTACCGTTTTAAATTTCTCCATAAATATAAAGAGACAAATTTCCACTTTGTACATTAACTGCATTTTTGAAATGGTTAGAGATAGAAAAGAACTTTTAGTGTAAAGGCTATTCAGTTTTGCACGACCTTTAATTTATTGCGGAGGAAGATAGACAATACAATGTTAACCGTGTATCTTTGGAAAATAAAAACATTAATACAGTTGTAAAGTATTTTTTAGTATAGCAACGATGGTAGAATTTGAAACCTTGTTTTGTGAAGTATAAAACATAAATTTATTTTGGTGTTTTAATGTTACTGAAGTGAAATAAAAATCGGAAATTATACTGTTTCTCTATTCACTTCATACAATAATTTTCAAACTTACGACAGTAATAAACGCTTATCTTTCCTCACATGTTTGTGATGCTTTAAACATATTTAAGATATAGCATGTGTCTGCATTTTAATATTTTTAGATACGATCATAGAGTTCAATCACTTTGGAACTCTATATTTTTATATAGTTTAAATATTTTAAACAAATACCCCAATAAATGGGTACCATAGAATTTATTAGTAATTCTAAACATAACTGTTAGTAATTTTGTGCTGAAACATTTGAGACGAGGGGTCTACATAACGCAGCGTGTAACTTTGATTTTGATATTTATTTATTACTTAAATATTTTACCTTTATATGGAGTAAATGTATAGCACTTCTTCTTTATAGGCTTTTCACCTGTGGTGGTCTTAGACCTATTTAGACTTTATTAAGTCTTATTTAGACTTAATTCCTTGTAGTATTTATATGTTATATACTTATAAGAGAAACGTACCGCAGCCGACCAGTGTGAAGTTTCAAGATAAATAGTTTTTGGCACTCCACAGACAGCTGGATGTGCGCTCGATTTGTCTCGCTTCAAGGTCCTTCCTCTAAATTTTACACGGTATAGAAAATTTAAATTAAACTATTTTAATTCTGAATAGTTATTTTGTAAAAACAGGTACATTTAAAGACGTTTGGAAGTAGAATTAAGTAAATAGTCTAGGTGATTATAGGTTAATATTATACCTATATACATACATACTCTTTACAAAGTTGTAACTTTGCATTTCCTTAACTGATTTGGACTACAAACAAATTTATTAGAGACGAAGTGAAGTTCTCATCTGGTGCAAATAATATAGCGAGTTTTTTTCGAGTATTTTTAGTTTCCATAATGATAATGCGACATTTTATTATGTTAGCAACTAATTTCTAGTAAATGATTATCGTTACAGGAATTGTCCTTTATTTTACCTTGTTGCGTCTCGAATTTAATATATATATATATATATATATATATATATATATTGTAAATTCGAGACGCAACAAGTTAATTCCTGTAATGATAATCATTTCATTGATATTAGTTGCTAACATAGTAATAAGTCACAATCATTATGGAAACTCAAAATACTGTAAAAGACTTTACTATCGCTATATTATTGTGCACTAGACGAGAACATCACTTTATCTATACTGAATTTGTTTGTATTCCAAGTGTCTCTGGTGTTCAAATTTTGTAGCGAGTTCGTTTTGAGATTATTCGTAGCCGAGTGTTTTGGATCTCTTCAGATGGATTTTGATTCCATATTCCAGGAGGCAGGTCAGTTACAGCGTTTTAACTCATACACTGCACTAAGTAGAAGGTAAAATGGAGCTGAACCGGAACATCTATCCAAGAGTGTGTTCATTTTTGTTGAGACACAATTAAATAAAACTTACAGGATATACAACAGCTAAATTAGACCTAGTGTTTTAATACGATATTTTCTATTGTATAGTATTCTGGGAGAGGTTATATTGATAGAAGGCTAATGAGAATTACAATTGTTGATTTCAGTGAATTATTGATAACTTGTGATATTCGTAACACCATCTTTTGAATTTCCTTCATAATGCTGATAGCTTAGGCACAAATTAGCGAGACTATTGAACTTTTCCAGAACGGAGATGACTAGATATATTCGAAATTCAATGCTTCATTTCACTACCTTACTGTCTAGAGAGTAATATATGTTGTTAAAATAAAAACTTTACAACTGAAAGAAAAATCTTCAAAACAATATTAATCTAATTGGGACGAACAGCTCAGCCTAAAATTACCTGGAGCTGTGTGTGTATGTGTGTGTGTAGAACTGTGTGAAACTACTTCCTCGCTTTGTAAAGGTACAGAGGTAACGTTAATAGTTCTTAATGCATTGAATTATAAAAAAAAAGTATTTTTAAGACAACATATTGAAAGTACAGAGAATATTAAGGCTAGAATCTGTAATACTCAAGCACGAATATCATACTGAAAATTTAACGCAATAAAAAATAGGTATTTATTCCTTAGTTTTCAAAATCAAATTGGTGAGCTGTGCTAATTACCTTTAGCTTAGTTTTTAACTTGTTCCTAGGAGTAATGATGACATAGTATAAGTACTTGTAACGCTTATGCTAACACGTTATTATTGGTTCCAGGTGCAATGCAGCAAAGACGGATTGAGTAGGAGATAAGTATCTGTTTGGTACATACAAATTGAAATACTTCCAAATGGGTCAACACTCAAAGAAATATGATTTATGATACTCCCCTAAATTGTTGCAAATTTTTAGGTCGTTTTTAGTGTATGGTACGCTAGAAAAATTGGTAGGTAATGCTCTTTACTAAGTTCCAAGTATTTCTGCCTTTTCTATCAACGGTCTACTAATTATATATAATTCATCCTATTGTCTTGATATTTGCTTGACCACATTACTTCAAAAGAGTACGAAACATTACTTTCAATCATCCCGATGTTTTCTATGTAAACATAAAGTAAAAATGTATCTACTACAAGATATCCCCGGAGTGGTACTCTTCGCTAACGTTTCTGCACTATTATCGATGTCAGTCTTTCCTAAGTGTAAATAAAAGTCTATAGCTCAATCTTATTTCGTTATATTCCATGGACAGTAAGTTTTTCTCTCTCTCTCTCTCTCTCTCTCTCTCAATGAAACTCTTATCAATCAAAACAAGCCATCATCCGCTTTTATCTGCCTATGTAGAAATAACCTCCATACACAGTTCTAAGTATATACTTAGTTATAATGTTGAGATATTCTACGGGCATCAGATATAGGAGTAATGTTTTCCATCTCCCATTAGTGGTAACGAGATGGTAACGCTTATGGTAATGTCATATATAATAAGCGTGTAAGTCAAAAATAATTTTAAATATACCCTAAGGCCAGTTAAGGTTCACTAACTCGTCCGCCTATATATCTGTTATCCGGCCAATAAGATTTGAGACCAAAAGATGTGAGTAAATACTTTAGAGAGTACCTGTACTGTTTCCTATTATGTGTAAAAAACAGAGATTTAATGGTCATAAATGCTGATGACCGGTTATGTATCGTCCTTGTACCATGAGTCCCCAGGAATATAATGCATTTGTGAACCCTGTTTATACTAGAAAAGTAAATACCATAAAAGAAAAATAATATATGTGTGGGAAGACAAACTTTAACAATTCTTAGGCTTGTCAGGAGTTTAAAAATATGTAATGGGTAGTCAAAATATATCTGAAATAATACTATGAAGATTTGTAAATGATAATTAGGATAGTTATTGTTTAATTTTTGTGTAGCGATATTTATGGAGAGTTAAAAATGTTCTATATAGAAAAAATACATTATACTAAGGAAAATAAATTGTAATGAAATATAAAGCAACGAGAACTGTAAACAGTGTACCACTTTTATCTACTGTTTGATTGGTATTTTACGGTCTAAACCATTGACCACTCATTCACCACTCATACTCAAAGTAAACCTTACAAAAGCACTTGGAATTGGCTACAAATCCGCTTGTGTAGCAGATAAGCTGCCATTGTGTGGTAACGTTACGGAAACCTCCTGGCTGAGAGTACACCACCCACTTGAATACCAGTACGAAACAGCAGTGTTGTAGTTTAATCCGGAATATAAACATTTATATTTTAATTCGTTTTAATTAAATTAATATTTATCTTTGCTTATTTCTATATTATATCATTTTTAATTACTTTTATTTTCTAAATACTATTTTGCGCAGTATTTGCATTCCAAACTTACATAAGTAATCATGTAAAGTTTCTGTTTTTAATTGTAGTGGGAGAATGTTCAACTTCAACAGGTATCTAGATGACTGGTGCGATTTAATTAAATTACTTGTCTGTCTGTTAAAGTCACATAAAATATATAAAAAATTTATATATTTTACGTAATACTTACTTACTACTCTTATAAATAAATTGGTAATTGATTAAATATAGACCATGCCGGCAGTACAATGCTATCACATACATTGATAAAAACATGAAAAACATAGGTACTCAGTTTATTGTAGTAAATACCATAATAACAATAAGAGAACTATTTATATGATCTTGCGTAGTTCATGCAGGACGAAATGAAAAGTCAATTCAGTGGAGGTTATTAAAAGAATTACCCATACAACATCATATTGTTATACTAAGCAATTGCATCTGATAAGGTGTTTTTATTGGGAATCCAACTTGGATGGCGATTAATGGGTAATAACTGTCTATGGTAGGAGCCCTGATACCTGGACATCTTTGTCTTAAGATACCATATGTGGGAAAGGTTGATTCTATACGAATGAATAGCTTCATGTAACCGTCCTCTTAGTAAAGTTTCTTGAAACTAACTCTGTCACAGACTTGACTTTGGGAGTCTTCACCTGAAGATATAAAGAAATCGAAGATGACGAACTAAAAAATTAATTCCTGTTACCATTTCCACATCAGACACATCTAGACTACCAAAAGATTGGTTAGTTTATGTGAAGAGGGATTCTAATCCTCTCATCACGTTACAAATGTGACCTTTCTATTTTCGTCCCTGATGTCGAAACGTTGTAAGAGGTTCGCTTTTTGTCTTTTCAACGCCCATTTTGTTTCGCGTGACAGTGTCACATTCCAGACTCTGCACTAAGAGGATGGTAAAATGGAGATAAATTGAACATTCAAAGCCTAGTACTGCTTACAGTGATATAAATGTGTAATGCTTCTCTTTATCTACTTCAGGCTGACTGGCTGCCACGAAGTGGTAGTCGCATCCAATTAAGCTACATTGCCAATGGCCCAGTGTAGCGGGTACGGCGGTTATCATAAGATAACCAGATCAAACAAGGTCGAGCGAGGCCGCTGCTTGGATAGGTGACCGCTGAGCGAGCCTGCCTGGCCATTGGTGGTGGTTCAGAAGTCACCTTTAAGCCGTTGGTTAAGTGTTAGCGAGGGCTTCTTAGCCCTAACTTCGCCTGGTAAAATAAGACATTCTTTACTTTGATTTACTTTTACTTTACTTTACTAAATAATTAATAGGCAGAACATGAGCTTTGAATATGGAGTTACTTTAAAGATACATCTCACTATACTTAGTACTAAAAATATTCCATAGAGTACATAATTGCTAAATTCACTTCATCTTAAATTTATCATCTTACAGAGCCTAATACACTCAGATATACATGTAAATAAAGAAATCTTTAAAATACCTAACTTTTAAAACCTACTTGTGTACCGTTATTTTAGTACATATATTAAATTTATATGGAGCTAATACTTCATAAATCAAAACAACTTTTCGGAAATACTTGATTTATTCCAAAATTAAATTTCACTCAAAATTTGACAAAGTTTACAAACTTTAGATTCGATTTTCTTTTAAATTTCGCACAATCGAACAAATCTAATTAAGAGTCTGATCAAAAAAATTATTAAAATTAAAATGAAACTAAAAATGTATACTTCTCCAAAAATGGTTTAAATGACCGCTGAGCGAGCCTGCCTGGCCATTGGTGGTGGTTCAGAAGTCACCTTTAAGCCGTTGGTTAAGTGTTAGCGAGGGCTTCTTAGCCCTAACTTCGCCTGGTAAAATGAGACATTCTTTACTTTGATTTACTTTTACTTTACTTTACTAAATAATTAATAGGCAGAACATGAGCATTGAATATGGAGTTACGTTAAAGATACATCTCACTATACTTAGTACTAAAAATATTCCATAGAGTGCATAATTGCTAAATTCACTTCATCTTAAATTTATCATCTTACAGAGCCTAATACACTCAGATATACATGTAAATAAAGAAATCTTTAAAATACCTAACTTTTAAACCTACTTGTGTACCGTTATTTTAGTACATATATTAAATTTATATGGAGCTAATACTTCGTAAATCAAAACAACTTTTCTGAAATACTTGATTTATTCCTAAATTAAATTTCACTCAAAATTTGACAAAGTTTACAAACTTTAGATTCGATTTTCTTCAAAATTTCGCACAATCGAACAAATCTAATTAAGAGTCTGATCAAAAAATTAATTAAAATTAAAATGAAACTAAAAATGTATACTTCTCCAAAAACGGTAAAATTAACAAAATAAAATAAAAAGTTCTCTTCTCAAATTATTCAAAAATCAATATAACACAAAACTTGATATTAACTTTACGACCAAAATTTAATTCACAATACTTTTAAAAACTTTTAATTAATTCTTAGACTCTGTAAGATGGGAAACTTTAGAAATTTTAATTACAACAGTATAAAATAAAAGATATTAACTAAACGCTGGTACGGGACTTACTACTTTGAAGATTACGGAGGCAGATAAGAATTTAATACGCACTGAAGAAAAATTAAATAATTGAATTAAATTTACACCCGACAAAAGAATTACTCTAAATCCCAAACTATAGGGTTAGAGGAAAAGCTGCCGCTTCTGAACAGGACGTGTACACCTTCTCGTGGAAACTCAAAGTCTTAACTGAACCCCCTCTCTCTCCACCGAGCCGGGTCGGAACGTATCACCGTATATAACACGATCAGCTGATTGACCGGTCTCGAACCAACAAACAATGTCCACGCACCGCGTCTAGTTAACAAAGAGCCTACTTCCTACCGCGATTTAGCATAAATAATTACGACTACGGTACACTTGAATGACAAGGCGACCTCCTGGTAATTTATATTAAAAACAAAAATTGGGCGTTGAATTTTAAATAAGCTTTGAGAATGATGTTTAGAATATTTTTAAACGAATAAAAATAAAAAAGGCCAGATACGGTTAATTGGTTATAATAGCGATTTTTTGTGTAAAATTTTTAAAATTAACATGCACGACACTGAGAAAGTATACATTATAATTTAAGGAGGATATTTTTGTTCAACTTAAAATATATAAAACCTACATTTTATTTAAGATTTATTTCATTACTATAATGTATCATAATGGCGGATATTTAAGTCTGACATGCCTATATATATATATATATATATATATATATATATATATATATATATATATATATATATATATAATATATAAATAACAAAAGATTAGCAATAGTCCTTTCAAAAGGAAGACATTTCTGCTTGCTATATTAGTGAGTTTATTTACCTTATATATATAATATATATATATGGTAAATAAACTCACATTTTTCCCAATTTCATTAGTAGTTTTCTTACTTTCCGATATTCCATAAAGTAAAAATTTATTACAGATATACGTCATAATTTGTAAAAGAAAATTCAAGGAGTAGCATACATATGCTTTGGGATTAAAATGAGGTCGCAGTTCACAGAATAACTTTTAGTTTGGTTTTTTTAAACTAGCCCATGTTCTTTAGCAATGAAATTGTACAAACACGTGTTGTTATCTCTCAAAAGACAGTTGCAATATTTTTCAGGAATATAAACGAACCATTTTGGATCCAATATGGTTTAAACAGAGAGAATAATAAAAATTATTGTTGTAGCTACTTTCAAATGTCCTTGAAAGGTTCAATTCGTCACACTCGTTACTCATTACCTACATATAAAACTAATTATTATGATAAAGGTAAACTAACTATCGATCTAAGTTTTAATTGTGTTGACCGAAAGTAGATACTAATGAACATTTCAATCAGACCAACTTTCTTGATCGGCAAACACTTCTATAGAGCCAAAGGCGCCTTAGACCGGAAAAACACAATTCCCGGAAAACACAGTTGTTAAGGGAAGTAGATTTTTTTTTATTCGTGAATGTGTTCATTTTATTGATCGGAATCACAATGCATATACTACTATGTCCCAAATATATCTTACACCAGTAGTAAATTAAAATGTCCAGTGGAAGCACTCACTGTTGTATCACATTTGACTTTTTAGCCCTTTGTATTGTATATTGTTTAGTTGAGGAAATATTAAAAACTCTACTACAGTGCCAGAAATATATTTGCATTAATGGAAATTTACGAATATTGTCAAAACAGGCTTTTCAGATCAACATGCAAATCGTCTTGATTGAGGCAAAATAAGAGAACGTAACTAGTAGATATATAATATATAAGTCCCGGCGGAGCAAGTACTTTTTGAGATTCAATATTTATTGAAAATTAATTAATAATGTGTACACACACACACACACACACACACACACACACACACACACACACCACACACACACACACACACACACACACACACACAAACAGTTACTGAGTGTAACCATGATGGAATTGGTAAAATCAATGAGTAAGTAAATGACTAATCGAACTGGGTACAATCGTGAAATTCTTATGTTGGGAGTGCCATTTGCCGAGCGGTCTAAGACGTCGGACTTTGAGTCCGAGTTAGAGATAGCGCAAGTTCGATCCTGTCTGTGACCCTTGCACTTTTTATCAGTACCATTGACCTTGTACTGTATCGACTCTCCCCCTTATTCTGTTTGATAAGATCCTCGCACAGGATCGGCTTCTCCTAAAAAAAAAAAAAAAAAAAAAAAGTATAGTAAAGCAACATATAAATGCTAATAAATTGGGATAAAGAATTTAAATCAGGCATGCAGCTTTAGCGAAATCAGTTACGTTCTCTTATTTCGTAAATGTTATTAATAATGAATTTGTTCCTTTACCAAATTACCTACTACTCAACACAAACAGTACACCTGTAAGTCCATATCTAGAGACAATTACATTTGTTACAGACGCAGCTCTCTATTGTTGATTCGTAGGATCTACGCCCTGGGAACTCGTGACTTATTAGTTTAGAACCATTTACATATTTAAAAAATATAAACAACTCCAATTAGGCTGGTTGTTAATTTAATCAGGTGAAAATAGTCTATAAGACGTTGTTCTATAATTAAAATACTAAATATTGCATTATATGTATTTTAATCATTTCAGTATTTAGTTATAAAGAAAGTCAAATCAATCTGTCTATTATTTAACATTTTTTTAGAGGGACGATACTTCCTACAACAATTGTGAATTCCAGATTTTTAAAATTAAGCTAAAAATAAATGGCCTTAAATAGCACAAATTATTTTCGTTATTCCAAAAACCTTTATTTTGTGTAAAGAACTCTGTTTTATTTATGAAGTCAGTGAAGTTTTAATTCGTAGTGAACAAATAAAAATTTTAATTCGAGAAATGAACTCTAGCTTAAAATCAAAATAAGTGGTAAATGATGTCTTTGCTTAACTAAATGTAACCCGAGGTCTACGTTTTCTCACCATTATCAAGTTTGAAGACTGAATTTCTAGTCAATCTATTTAATTATTTGTTGAACTTTTTATACATTAGTAAATATAATCAGCATAAGTAATATAAAATTGAGCTAAAAGATGCATCTTTTATTACAAGTTCTTAAATGAAAATTACATATTTTATCACCAAATTTACTATTACAGATTAAATGAACAAATATATTTATTGGAAAAGCAGATCCAGGCGAGTTTCCCCAAGATAAAGATCGTGGCTGCAAAACAAAACTAAGAGAATGCTAGTACAGAATCCAAAGCAATTGTCAACAGCCCAGATCTGGGAAACCACTCAACCACAGATTGTTGGCTTCAGTCCACAGCAGCAATAATCTGCTGAAAGCCTTCCAATGCCGTAGACAAAATTTTCTGTATGTAGTTTGTGAAATTATGTACTCCTGCGTCAATAATTTTGCCTGAAGCTATTAAATTTATGTGTAAATTAAAGAACCAAAAATACAATCAAGACTATCTAAAACAATTTAAATGTGGCAATAAATTCAACATTTCCCTTAAAACCATCTATTAACGTTTTATTGCTTCAAATAATAAAATGACTTTCTTGACCGTACTTATGATGGGTGAGAAGTACATTCATTTCTTGTCAACATCCAGAACATTACAGCTGTCACCTTCTATCATCGAATACATATGATACAATTTCGTGTTTGCGTATGTATGAATGAATCCTTTAGAAAATTTGAACTCTAATAGTAATACCATTATACTTTAGACTTTTGCAGACATGAAAAGTGAAACAGCCCCTAATTGATTGAATAATAAGTGATAAAGCACAAAAAATTAAGAAATTATATTCATATATATCTCATATAATATACCAAAATTTATTCTAGGTTGATTAAATTCACTTTGAATAAAACTTCATTTTCGTCATTCTTGCGTTTTGCGTATTCCTTGAACGATACAAGTAAAAATTAATATTTTTTTATATTTATTTTGAAGTAAATATGTATTTGACACTGGAATTTATTTTTCTTTTGAAGTATAGTAAAACATAGTATGTTACTTTAAACAATGTATTTCTACATACATTCATTAAATTAGTGTATTAATAAATCTCAACTAACAATTATTCTTTTCACTGTAATGGTAACCAGTAATGTAACTAAATATTGCTAATGTATTGCTAAATATTAGAAATGCGAAGTAATGTTACTATTGGGTAAAGATTTATTGATAGCAATAATAAACTATTGTTTAATTGGTTATCTAGCCATTCGATGAATTGTGTCGATTGATTAACTCCCTGCTGTTTTGCTTTATTTAACTAAAATATAAAGCAGTTGGTTTAATACTACCAGATTCCCTGATTTAATATTCTTTACTCTTCACATGATCCTAAAACATTATCTTTAACGATCGTATTATTGATAACAAGCTCACTATGAAATTAAGTTACCGTATACAATCAGTCCACAATAACTGTTATATACTTTTATTTTGTTATATATTTATTTATATATTTTGTTATATAAACAAGATTAACGAAAATCATAGTTTTATATTTAATAACTGTTGCAATTAATAATTTTAAAACGTGAAAGAATATTTTAAGGCAGACTAGGTAACACGTGTTACTATTGTATTTGTTTGATTAGATAAATAGTGATTGCTAGAATTGATTTCAGTAAAGCATGAACTGAAATCAAATTTAATGCAATAAATATATAATGCGGTTGAAAGTTCGGCGCACAGATAAAATTTCAGATCTGTTTCTTGCAGAGCGTTAGTGAAGCCTATCACTAATAATTTTCATGTTATATCTGAATTTTCGTAATATATGTATATAATTAACTATCTATAAACTTAAAATATATCTGTATTTCTACATATGCAACCTCACTTCCGTTCGTGATACATTTAGCGCCATGTATTTTGGGTCAACGTTAGTGATAGGTGCCATAATGACAACGCAAATATCACAGAATAAATAGATTTTAAGCAACTGCGTACGCACACTCATTGAAATTGTAAGACGTGAAAAATTAACTCATGCAGCCTATTTTAAACGAACAAGATGCTTTATTTTGTATATGAAATCACAGTATGGACGTGTTACATGGCACGTGATGTGGCGTATTCATATATTGCATATTTAGTTGACATTTATTTTTTAGATTAATTCAGATGTACGTTCAATATCGATCCGATTTATTTGCTCAGTGAAGGGATTGGTCAGGTTGTGACCCTAATTGGTGTTCAAAACTTTGGTAAATTAAGCTCTTAAGCAAACACGATGAATGAAAACCCCTGAAAGTGTTTGAGAAGAAGTTTCAAGGTTTCGTTGATTATAGCCTGAGTACCTCATTAAGGGAGATATTTGAATTCACATACAAGATGTGAAGTGATAATCTCACATGCGAAACAACTTCCTTAACCCATAAATGTAGCTTGCTACACTCGTAGTGATCTACTAGTTATAGTCTTCTAGAGCTAATACTACAGTTTTTATAAATGTATAAAGCTCTGTGAAGTTTTATAGTTTTGACACAAAAAATTCATCAAAATAATTTAACAAAATCTTAAATTATAAATTTACCCCTAATGATGGAATATGAATTCTATGAATTTTAAATATCCATAATATGAATACAACAACATAATAATAACGGGTTATTAAAGGTCCATTATTTAAATTTGCGTCTGATATATTTATATAAAAATATTATATTTAATCGAAATAATAATTTATATAATGAGAGATATCTCATTATTTTGTATATTATTAGTAGCTCTATAGATTATTTAGCTATGTTCTTTTTTAAATATACCTTTGAAATAAATTACTCTGAAATCTCAATATGAATTTTTAACACACATTAAAATGTCTTTATACACTAACAATTTTAAATGTTCTCTTATGTGTACTTTATTTGAGTACAATTTAAATAAAATAGAAACAATAAAACCTAAAAAGGTTCAGAAGTGTCGACAGATGGTTAACATCACGATATTGGAACATTGCAGAAAGTTTGACACTTATTGAATTAGATATCAACTCAGAGAGAATTAGCTTTCAAGTCTCGTGCATCCACTGTTTGCTCGACTTGCTGTACTCCTTCTTTAAGTCAGTGGTTATATGAGCCGTATTCACTAAGTATTCTAGAAAGCCCACTTTGAAAATGTGGAATTAAGTTATTTGCGAGATGCACTGTTGGTCTTCTTGATTTTAGTTCAATAAGAACAATGTGTAAATTAAATACATTTACGCCCTTATTGTCATTGAATTGTGAGGAATTCTACAATTTTTATGAAGTTAATACCACACTTTAAAAACGCTGTACAGTAAATTTAAATATTTTTACTGGTTAACCTGAAAAAAAACTTTTTTAACTTATTAACTTAAATTCTTCAAAATAATAACATTTACAGAAAAAAAAACATTTAGATAAAAATAAATATATCCTAAAATTAGACGCCTCACATAATTCCATGATAAAAAAATTGGTCGTGAAATAATTGTTTAATATTGTTCTTATGAAGCTAAAACACAATTTTGATTTCCTGTAGCGACCTTAATTGAAATATTGTTCCTAATTTCCAAGTAACGCATGTTTTAAAAACTTTTAGGTTACCACAGAACAGTCTGCTTTTTTCTTTATAAATTTAATGTATTATTTAAGTTACTAACTCAGTACCTAGTATGTGTATTACGATATGTTTGTAATATTTAAAATGGATTTGTGTGCTAATTATAAAATAGAGTGTATTCAAATATATAAATTCCAATTATTGTATATAGATTACTTTTCTTAGTTGTTTTACTCCAAACAATACATTTAGTTTATTTAATTTTAATCGTTTTAACTATTCTTAATAGGATAGGATTATTATTTATAGTGTACGTATACGAATATAATAATAATAACAAGGGTGTAAATACTTTTTAAAGAAATATTTCGTATTCAATAATTTTAATCCAAAATACAGTTAAATACAGTTGAAGTAAAAATTAATCGTTTTCAGGATGACACCTCGGAAGTAAAACAATAAAGTAATCTAAAAATTACTGATATAATTAAAACATACACTTTAGTTTAATAGAATTATATTTTTTAAAAACTTTATTTAAAAACAAAAATATATTCTAAAAAATAAATATCAATAAATAAATAAATTGAAAAACTTGTTATATATTAGGATTATAATTAATCTAAAAAATTATAACGCAATTTATAGTATACCTAATGACTAATGTTAAGACTATGCCTACAACGATAACTTTTATAACTTAAGTGCTTGCAGACACTCTCTTCAATAGTGGAATGTAAGAAATGCAAGAATGTTTGAATTATAACGTTACTGCAGGGTGGTTACAACAAGCTTGGTTTTGACTACTGTAACCGTTACAAGATTTGCTTCTTGAAACACGTGTATTTTTTGGTCGTGTATTTAACACATGAACGGATATATGCCTTTCAACTGGCTTATTTTAAATGTAAAATCTAATTATTATTAAAAACAAGTTTTATTTTATCAGGTTGTGTCAGTTTTAAATATTTAACTCTCGTTAGTTTCTATTGATTGAGATATTAATATTCCTCTAATTTTAATTTTATTATATTTACGTTATATTGTGTACGTATCAAATGTAAAACATTTAAATGGAATGAAAACAGAAAATTCCACTAAAAACTAGGGAACGGTGACGATAAAGTATCGTGACTAATAGTTGTCCTCAAAGACTTAGTTAGTTACTGTCTCCCTCTCATGTCTAATCTGCTATGTGGACTGCTTATAAACTGAAAAGTCAACTGGTTTGTGAGTGTTTTGTTTCATACCAAATACTTTTTTGTGGTTTGTAAATCACCTTTAAGCCATTTCTTGCAATTATAACTGTTACAGAGGGTTTCTAAGCTCTAAATTCACCTGGTAAAATAAGACGTTTATTACTTTTACGTTACTTGTTATATAGTTTTACTTAACTTTTCTATGATTTTGTGAATACTTCCTTAAAGCAACATTAAAACAATATATCAGACATAAGATAAAATATTTTTAATTAGTTCAGATATAAAATTGAATTTAATGAAAATAAATGATTTATTTGAACAGCAACTTCATAATAATTGTAATATAGTCACTTTAAGATATACCTAACTTATACTTTTAGGACTTTCAATGATATTGTATCACTCTTTGAAATCAGAGCGTATTATCAATGACTTCTGTATTTAATAGACAATTTTTATTACTCTTAAATGTTTAATACAAATTATAACAATATTAACAATTAAAACAAGTTGTTCACTAATTATTATCGAATTTTACTTTACAAGATGTCTAGTAAAAATATAATATAGTTAGGAATATTCATACCTATTTCCCGCTTATACAGATGACAATAGAATAAATAACATTTACGTATGTAGCAATTTTAATTAAAGACGTAGACTATTAATTAAAATGGCAAATTTAGGATAAAAATATATAATCATAAAGAGAGTAATATGATTTGAGGTTTCAAAAATTTTTGTTTCCAAAAACATGTAGGTTTTAATAATTCAATTAATGAAAATAAACCACGAAAATAACACACACTTTAAAATATTTTTACAACCATAAAGAAGTTCCAAACTAGTTTTAATTTTACTAAAAATAGTAAATAAAAAATAATTCGAAAACACACCACAAAATTTACGGGTTTAAGTTTGATCAATTATACATATCTAAACTTTATATTACTCTTTGTAAGCAAAAGGGGTCTGTACTGTATTAACCCTTTACTGGTACAACTGTCTGTTTGAGTTACTAGTTATCTGCTTCTTATTTTGGAGATATATATGGGTTATGTGTATTAATACTGGTACATTGCTTAATACTGTAACCTGTCAAAGCCAATGGGGGCAGAATAGACCCTCTACTAGTACAAACTAGTACAAACATATTTAAGGTTTATATGTATTAATTACTGTTTTCCATTTCGAGCTCTATACATAGGAATAACTTCATAGATGAACACTTAAAATTAATTAGCTGAGTTTTAGCTAATCCTAGTAACCAAAACCTGTTAGGGAAAAATCATTTATATATGTAAATCTCTCTGTATGTTCTAGTGAAATCTCAAGAACGAACTAATCCTATATAAATAACACTTGTGAAGCATTACTTCCACATAAACAACAACAAGTTCGATAAAGAATATGGAGTTTGGATATGTGTTAGATAATTTTCACATTTCTTTTATAGGTACCCATAATAATGTGAAACGAGTCTATGATATGAAATTTAACATATGACACGTAGGATAATCAAATTAACTTTTTCATTAACCGCCGTCTATAGTTTTATTAACAAACTATAGACGAACTTTTCATTCAACTTCAGTGTTTCCCGTCACGTTCCAAGTGGTGTGTAATAAAACTTTTACATCACAAGTTATTTTATGATCTATCAGATCGATTATGAACTATCTTTAGATTATAAAAACTAACTAATTTTTTAAGCATAGCGGGTTTATATTAAATTTTGGGAAAAGTCTAATCTTATTATCTGACAGGTACATGTAGATGAGGGCGCTTGGCAAGAAGGGGACAATAATTTACCTCAAGGATGAGTTGGCACCTCTGCCAGGTGCTCATGTCTAATACAGTTTAAATACACACAATGACACATTATATTATACCAAGTACATATATAACAAATAATAATTATTTTATTTACAATCATAATTTAGTAAGTTATTTTACTATCCAAAGGCACTGGCTTGTATTCTGAATATTCTATTAAACTTAATATTATTTTACATTATTAACACTGTTTTATATTTAAATTTTTGGTGCGTTGTTTTTAAAATGATAATTAAATATGGTTACTTTAATAACTATCGTTACATTTACCATTGAGAGTTGATATTTTAGTTTATATTTATAGTGAAAAATTTCCAAATTTCCTATCTTATGGCCATATATAAGAATATTATACCTTGATTTTAAATACTATTATTGTGAAATATATATGTATGTATAAATAAATAAATGTATATATATTTTTTATATAAGTATTAAATTCTATTTAGTACTTACCTCACAACATTCGAAACAATAATAAAAAAAGTAATGCATAAAATCTACTATATTTTAATGTTAATCAATAATAATGATTTTAGTATAACAAATCTGTGATTTAAATGAAATAACCAAGATATTTTTGCTGTTTTATCTTTCCGATTTTGTAGCTAAATATTTTTTCATAACATTCCGAACAAATTCAACATATCTCGCAGATATATAAGACACCCGGGTATAGTGTTATTCTCTAACGAATTGGGCTTAACATATATTTTGGATACCAAGGATTTTCATATAAAAAAACCTGAAAGAAAAGTAATACTGTTGTGACTGTTTAAAAACTACTTTCAATAAACAAAACCATGTAGGAACGTTAAATTAGAAACACTATTCTGAGAATTCCTAAAGTTCAGAAAATAAAGTTTTGCATAATGTACTAAAAAGTGTGAAATTAATTTTGTCCAATGATTCTGTATGCAATATATATATTTAAACTGTCCGTGTCTAAAGTTATAGACCCGAACTAGATGATGTGTTTCTCAAGATAAATGGTTTTGGATCTTTACAGACAGCCGGATGAGTATACAATTTTTCATGTTTTCACTTCCTTCAGTAGAATATAGGCCCTACACCATATAAATAATAAATACGCAATCCTCAAGTTCTGTACAGATAACTCATTATATTCAACCTCTGTACCGGGAGCGTATGCTTGTACTTAAAAAAATGCTTAAAACCAACCTTATATAAAAAATGAAATAAAAAAATACAAAAGCTATCTCGGGACTGGTCGACAGAAATTACTACTTCTTATAAGGGGCTGTAAATACATATCAAGTACACTTGCTGTAATAAGTAATTGGTTATTCTGTATATTTGAAAATAACATGATTCACTATATTCCTTAACATATACAAAAGTTTAAAATTTATATTAATTCTATACATTGTTTTTGTTAAATTTTTTCTACTTTACATACATTACAGTGATCACTGATCTCTCAATATTGAAGTACTTAAATAAATTGTAAACATTTCCATTATTACTCATTGCATTAGATTCTATAGTTATTACAATATTCTACACCGAAAAGATCATATCCACTCTAACAACAGTCATCATTCGCATCATAATAGAGCAATAAATCAACAATATTACCCCAATATTTTGACATTTTCGATTAGTGCTGCGCTGCTTCTGAACATCGATTGAGCTGCTGAGTCTGTCACGTCGATCTTCACTGCGTGAGAGGTAAAAATACTGATGAATCTCGAAAGAAATGTATCAGTACTTACAAACAAATGGCCGCGATATATAAATTATCATATCATTATATTCTACTTTTTCTGGTATAACTGTCTAAACCTTAAATTTGAAAAACATCGCTTTTATTAATATATATATTGAAATAAATCTATGCAATGGAGAATCAATGGACTTTGTATAACGTAACAAAAACAGGTTTTGCTCGGACGTAAGACAGACGGAGAGATTGTTTCCCTTTTCTCTAAGATAAACAGAACTCTTATGTGGACCCGTGAGGTCCTAACTTTACTGCCTCTATGCAACTTTATACCTTGTGTTATCGCATAGAAAGACATACCAACGGATTTAAAATTGCCATAAAAAATAATATCACTGCCTTAAACCTATAATTGTGAACATATTTCTAAGTGTATTGGAAACTAAGAAGTACAATTCAAACCATGTTTTCATTTACAGGGGGCGTAAGGAAATGTAAAATATGTTACGTAAAAAAAAGATGGCTGTGATAATTAATTGATGAACATTATACATAATTATCGACCTATTTTGGCCTCTAAATTAGTCATAAACACTCGTAACGAAAACCGAATACACTACTAGAGTAATGAGCATCTAAGCAAAACATATGTTGTAATAAGTTAGACGGAGAGATGAACCCTTATATTACAGCGATCCTCTAGTTTTTATTGACCGTTTATGGATACTTACTATTTAAAAACGAAAAATATCTCCTAAACTATAAATACCTATTTTAATTACATGAAAAAGTAGCTTTACCATATAGACCAAATTTCTTGGTTGAAAATTATCAAATTAAATACCGTATTAATTTTTAGTAACAGTTATGTTCATATATATTTTTTTAAATGTTAAAACGTTACAAATCACGATATTATTATTGCCAAAAATATATCACAAGGTTAGAATAGTCGTGAAGAACGATTCATTATCAGTATATGCTTAAAATAGTTTTCAATGGACGTATTATGTATTCCAGGCACACAATCTACTCCTCAGTCAGATTATTCCATTTCCTCCACCCCTGAGTGAATGTAGCAGCAGACTAATCTCTGTCTAATATATAACTGTCTCGAGTGACGCTTATACGGTACGTGGCTTAGAATGTGATTGCAGTTGAGGCGTGCGGTTTTAAATTTTACAAAATAACGCATATGTAATTGAATTTCTGTTTCTTCTGTTTATTTACTTTTTTGTTAATAGCGTATACCTATGTATATCTCTTGTAAATGTCTTGATTAGACGAAATATAGAGTATTGTTATGTTTAGTTTTTCTGTTTTTATTGAAAAAACATAACACACTTGGGATATTCATAAAAGTATTCACCTATATAGCCATTTGGTAAATTATTTCCCCATTATACACTATATTTCCTATTTCTAAAACTTTACTCTTATTAATTTTTTTTCAACATTCCTTTATATATACTAAACATAATGTACTCAAGCAAGTTATATTTTGTAATGCAATACTGATATCACCTAAAATTATGGATGTGTGTTTAAAGTTTGTATTACTCCCACATGTACTACGTCCCAAATTTCCCATTTCTGCTCTATCACCAAGTGTGCATGATGACATTAAAAGTATTGTCTACACGAACTAGTTTTAAGGTCACAAATCTAAATCTACCACTTTAAAAGGATTGTTCAAAGAACACAAACAAAACAGTAAAAAAACTAAACACGATTCTTTATACAATTTCCAGGTATACTATACGAATTTATTAAAATAATATATGAGGCTGACAACATTATGTCCGAAAAAGCCCAATCACTACTACAAATTTTTCAAAATAGTGCCTTGAGGATCTAATTCTTTGCCTACAGTGTTTTATGGGTATGATTTAATTTAAATTCAAAGATCTTATAATGGATCAAACCAGTAATACAGTCAAACAAGTTATAGCAAGTATTTATCTAACAAAATGCATAAAATGTCGGTTGAAGTTATAAAGAAATTAAAAATATCTCAGATAACTGCGAATCGATTAAAAGTTTATCTAGCTTACGTACTTAACAAAGCTGAAAATATCTTGTTATATCTACAGGATTGACCGTTTACCTACTGCTAAATTCAATCGTTTGGACTTAGTAGCTGTTCTTGTTAACATCTTGTTTAGGTGTTTAGATATCTAGGTGTTTTTAGACCCAGGGGACACCTAAAAACTAAAATCCATATCTAATATACGATTTCAATAGCAATATTACATTATTTCAAACAGCCATCCTGGCTTCGTTAAAAATCTACTCCTATAAGTCTAACTATTAGAGCAAATAGACTTTGCTCTAATTAATATGATTATGATTAAAAACACCCAAAAAATTAAAAAGTTTTTATTAAATAGAGGATATCCTCAAAAATTTTAAATTATGATAGGTGAAAAGAAAAACTGTACTCCTATGAACTACAACAACCAAGAAACATTTATTACCACTTACTTTCCAGGGCTATACAAAATTAATGGTATATACTGGAAACAGCACACAATATTCTACTAGCTTCATCTGTAACAAGAAATTTTGTTTTTGTAATCTACGAAGAGTATTTTTAAAAGTCCTCAAAAAAACATTACTAGGACTAAGTGACCCTCTGATGATCTTACCTAAAATATAAAAACAAACCTTTTGGCTGTGAACCCTGTTGTGAGCCTCGCATCGAAACGTTAAATTTAATAATAAATTCAAAACATTTCTGTAGCAGGACATCAAAAAAGACAATGATACGATAATTGGTAGTAAAATCAAGCAATATCATTTACCAAATGCTATGTAAAGACTGAATTGGTCAGACCGTAACTCCATTGCACGTTAGAATGAACGAAAGTCACAGCGATACAAACATTACAATTAAATAAAATCCTAATTTCGGGCCCATGCAATGGAGCAAAACAAAAAATTCGATGACTTTTTTTTACGTATTAACAAAATTCAGAAATCTCCATAAAATTTTAATGAATTATTTAGAAATAGATCATCAGAGGGTCCTACAAAACTAAACATCCGGATGGTCAAACTTTTAGGTATGGATAGTTGTAGATATAAATTATTTTTTTACAATCTTAATTTGTTTTATTTCATTCAATAAACACATTTACATACAAATATTTTAAAAAATGTTTATTCCTTTGTAATATGCAGAATTTATTTACATCTTTGTACATAATTAAAATTACCTTCATTAACATATAATGATTCTTTTATTTGTAATTTTTTTAAAATAGTTTTACGTATTTAAATCTTTTGAAAAATGTCTTATTTGGACTAAAAATATGGACAATTTGTATGTTTTTATTGAAAACACACACACAACACACACACACACACACACACACGCACATAGTATATATATATATATATATACTATTTTCTCAATTCTAGCTTTGTGCGGGAATATTTGTTATAGTTTTAGTAATTATATGATTGTATGAAATCTTATTATAGTGTGCCATTTAATTGTCATATGGAAACATTTGTCAAAGTTAGTGTTAAAATGATGTTTTCTAAAAAAATATTCTCATTATTTTATTTCTATTATACGCTTTCTAATACCTTCAGTTAGTTAGTGATATTAATGAAATGAAATATGGTAACTTTTGATATAAAGCCTATTACGTTCTATAATTTCAAGAATTAATTGTCTTAGAATTAGAAGATATTCCAAATCCTAAATAATTATTTCTTTGATCTATTACTACTAATACATAAAAAATGCTAGTAAGTTCTCTTATGAATTTTTGAAACAATTAAAATTATCTTAAACAATTACTAGTAAGGAGTCAAGTAATTAAAGGGAAAGGAAAAAAAAGAAATTTTAACAAAGATCGTTATTCCGTAACTCTTTATTTTTCCATAAATAACTGAATAATATTTGGAATATCAAATTTTTTTTAATGATATGTAATGTGTAATACGAAATACTACACAACCAAGAAGTTATTACATATTTTATCATACTTAAATATTAAGTTAACCCACATATTCTACCCAAAACTATCTGGCGTACAAAGCACACTAACTAAATAATTGTTAGCCATTTCAAGCAAGAAAACTGTCTGTTCGTGAAAAATGCATCACCACCAAAACAATTAAACAATTTGTGTGCACATAGTTATATTCCAGGAACAGAGTACCAATATGCATTGTATAAGCACAAACCTGATTTATCCTGAAATCAAATAAACATTGTTACTCAGGAAGAAAATCGATAGTGTCAACCACGTTAGTATTATTGAAAGTCGAAAGTCTAAATGGGAGAATATTAAAGGATAAATTATATGAAATTATACGTTTCTAAATTCCTTCAAATTACTATTATATTAGCTTCTCATCCTTACAATATGACCGTAAAATACGTAAAGAAATGTTTAGTCAACGTTAGCTAACCATATACAGATTCATTTTCAGCATTTTTTATCTAACAGCTGTAACGGATATATAAATAATATTTATGCGGGGTTCGGATTTGTACCCGTTAAAAACAGTATTAAATTTCCAACACTTTTAAGCAATGATTCAGTAATAGAGTAACGGGATACATCTCAATTTAATATTATATTTCAAATCCAAATGCTTTTTGTTTTACATGTTATATTCATAAAGAATTTTAATTATGAATTTTAAGTTGTATTGTTTTTGAATAACCATTATTAACTAAAAATTATGAAGCCGTTTATGGCTATATAATCTCACCTTCAAAAATGAAATATCTACACCATTCTAGTATGTACTAATATAAATAAGGTCATTAATGTGTTTAATGTTTATTAAACTTCTTATTGCATTGAAATCAAAGAAGGTCAGCAGTACGTCTGGCTTTTTAAAAACTATAATCGAAATGATAGACGTGAGATTTATGTGAGCACTCATTCTGTAAGTCCGATGTAAATAATCACTGACTCATAGAAGGAGTAGAGTAAGTCGAGCAAAACAGGGGATGAACGTGTCTGGAACGCTTAATTCACTCTGAGTTGATATCCAATTCAATAAGTCGTCCAACTTTCTGCAATGTTTCCTGTTGTGACATTTACCATCTATCGACACTCCTGAAACAATATTTAAGTTGCAATGTATTCTATTATATTTAAATGTTCAATGTATAAAGTACCCTTAGGAGGATACAGGAAATGTTTAGTGCAAAACAGACTTTTTATTATGTATTAAAATTTCACATCAAGGTATAAAATCGTGTCATAACTCTTTTGTTTACAAGTTTAAAAGTTTAAAATTTAACATAAGTATATTATATATATATATATATATATATTAATATATATATATCAAAATTATTATGAAGAGGACCTAATATATATTAGAGAAATATATCAGTTATTATTTTGATTAATTACTCATGTTTAGTAGTAAATTTATAAAGAATATTCGGTCGCAAATTTCAATAATTTACCTTTAATAACGAGTAATAACCTCCTGTTTGGTAAGGTTTAATATGTGTAATGCTACTAATTTAAAAGAAGTAATCAGTTTTAACATGTGAATTAGCCTTCAATTGAACTATTTTTGACATTTTACTACGTTTGGTACAGTCAAATGTAGGTTCCTTGAAGTATGTGTCATAATAACCACAAATACCACTTTGACCTTAAAAGTCATTTGTTAGTTTTATTCGTTTGAAAGCTCTATTAGTTATACAGGTAATGTAATCATATACCCGTAGAATAATAATCACGTCTTCTACTTATTGAAACACACCATAACAAATAGGTGCCATACCTGTAAGGTAGTGGGAATATAACAGGAAAATAGCACCTACTAAGTTTAATTACTGGAAACTATTTACATTAAGCAGGCAAATTAAAATATGAAATTTCGACATACGTCTTTGTAGATTTATACCGATTTTTGAACTAAATATTTTGAAAAATAAAACTAGTTGGTTACCGTGACTATAACATTTATACTTTTATAAATGTTATAAAGTTGTTTCACATATAGGATTATCACTTCCACATCTTGTACATGAATTCAAATACTTCCGTAATGAGGTACTTAAGTTATAATTCACGAGAAACCTGAAACTTTTTCGCAATCGTCAATGACACTTACAGGAGCTTTCATTCATGCGTACATGTTAGATAGCTAAACTTGGTAATTTTTTTTAATGCTTTATAACCCAAGTAGGGCCACACCCTCATTGTACAATTCCTACAAATAATGAATAAAAATTTCGTATCCTCTTCACAGTAATTTTTATTTACAACAGGGGAATGCTTAAAAAATTATAGGACTTAGTAAATTACAGACTAGTGTTTGTTTGAGCAGAGAAATCCTTCACTAATTCGTCTAAATTTTACTTAATTAATTTTAAAGCACTGCTCTTTTCTTATGTTCCTTTGTTTTCAACACGACTTGAAACAAATAAACTGAAAAATAATGCTTTGCAATAAATATGACTTTGTATATAAATATGCAGCGTTTCATATCATATTACATGTTATCAGACTTCGCACTGCAACTGCATACATAACATCAAGTCTACAGCTCAAGTTTTATTAAACTGCAAGAGTTAATTTTCAACATGTTAAAATTTCATATGCATGTACACAGTTAGTATAAAAATTGATTTATTCTTGTGATTCTTTTGATTCTATCATAGCTACACATAATACAATGTTAAAAAAAAACAAAATGTTGAGCCACATTACATTAGTGACATGTATGATACATCGAACTTGAGGTTGCTTAAAAACAAATGAAAAAACAGAAGTTTATAAGTAAGGTAACTAATCAACATATACATTGTATTTTAGACGACAAAATTATCGTTCATTATAATGTATTTGTTATGTGACTTTATTAAAACTTATACTAGCACACACTATAATATATTTTTAAAGTATAAAAATAAAAAATAGTGATATGAGTCACATAGCCAAAATATTCGTACACGTTAAAAAACCAAAATACATGCAGAATTTAGTGACTAATAAACGACGATTCACATTAATATTACTTATAAATGTGAATATAAAATTATAATATAGACTAATTTTACAATTATGCCTGTCTCTCCCGTTTATTACCGATCACAACTATCGCCAGTATGTCAACTTAATTATATTGTAATTTAGTGAGCAGCTTGATATCAATAAGCCGATCATTAAAGAGAATCCTGTAAGAACACGTGACGAGGAGGGAAGATTGGGCCAGGAAATTATAGGTGTTACTATTATAACTGATTGCCTGGATTTTGTAATGAGTAAAGGTTGGGACACACATAACCGCACCGCGCCCGACACGTGAGTCGGCCGAGTTTCGGTGCGGGCTCGGCTCGGTTACCGCGAGGCCACACTTGGTCCGTACGCTGTCCGAGCGTAACGATCTCACTGCTTGTAAATAGAGGTATGTCTTTTGTATTTCAGGAGTGACGGATAATATTTGTGCAATTTATTGAATTTTAAAAAAATATTTTAAAGTCAGGCTCACCATTTTTCGAAATTGTTATAACGAAAAATTACATAAACAGAGAGTTCGTAATCATTTAACGAAAGCTGTGATATTCCTTGGGTAGTAGACTTCATATTCTGTCAGTCTTGTTCTTCAGTTATTTTCACAAATAAAAACAGATATCATACAAGTAATAAACTCATATATAGTACTATATATATATATATATATATATATATATACGTGGTGGATTATATAATGTGTATTATTGGAAGTTTTTTTAAGAATGATCAACTAAAATATACTTTCGATGGAATGGGTGTACATTTTATTTCCTTGTAAGTAAGGGAATATAAACTAAATACCATAAAGATACTGTAAAAACTATACTGTAACCTGTATAGAATGTTAGAAATCATTCATTGATATATACTGTAACACAAATAAACAGTAACATTGTAAACTGTTAACATTACATAAAAAGTTAACTTACTATTTAAGTTAGACATTCAAGTTATTCCGTATTGTAAAAGGTTTAATTTAGAGGCTATTGCTTTAAATACATATCATATTTATTTTATTATGTACTTCTTGTTTTTGAAACCCACTACAACGATTAGTTGATTTAAATCCAATTTTAGATATATTCCCATAATAAGTTACTAATGTTTATAGATTTGAGTAAAAAAGAGGTTGAGCATTTAAACATTTAACCTATTGCAGCGTATGGAGGCGAAGCAGCGGGCACGTGTTTGCGCAGCAGAAATTTGTATCTGCTTTATACCTCGTTTCTCGACAAACTGGTTTACTCCAAAAATTTTATAAAAAATACTACGGTAAAAATTGGTTTATTATCTCAAACTTTCTCGCAGACGAAACTCGCCTGACCAATAAATAAAAAAAGTAGCAGCCGACTCATTATTTCATGTTCATCGCCAAAGCTCAATTTGGTTTTAATTAATTAATATTTATTTTATAGCACTTGTAATAAACTTTTAAAATATTTATCTACTACATCGTCATTGCCATAGTATTGACTACAAAATTGTGAAATTTCAAGTTTTTATCCCAACTCTAACTGTTATAATCCAACGGTGTTAATGAAAAGCGGCGAATTAAAATGTATACTCGCTACTATTTTCGTACTAAGAAACTTTATTGTAAATAAATTATTTTTATTTGACCTTTAATGCAGTTAAAATAATAAAACGTACAAAAATTTCATAGAAACATTGTAAATTTGCCCATGCGAAATACCGGGATAAATTTTACCAAATAAATCCAATACATTACATAATTCTAATTTAGTTATTTAAAATTACTTAATATACAACATAGTTTTTATAAATTACTTATTATTAGAACAATATAAAATACCAACTGATATTTTATTAGCACAATAAGAAAATATACCAGTTTACTCTAAAAAATATTTCCAATACTTTTATCAATAAATTTGATTTTGAATTTCAATAAAATACACTACAAACAGTATATTTTGTATTACTTTAACACAAGGAACGTTTAGTGTGAGGCCATAGTTTTGCCATGTTGCAGATAGTTTTATAATAATGGGTAAAACATAGTAAATATTAGTAAAATATATAATATAGTCAATAGTCAAAGTATTTATTGCGGAGACAAAGAGTACAATTGTAACAGGTACTAAGTACATGTTTATTTTCCGTACTTGAAAACAAAATTGTAAATTAATTATTTTAATTTTAAGTATATTGCAGTTAAAATAATAAAAAGTACAAAATGTCAGGCACGATGTAGGGTTAGTATACTAAATAATTCAATTAAATAAAACGTTTGCTGAAATATTTTTACAAAGAAGAAACGCAAATGTGACCAACTCTTTTTAAATTTATAATTACCCTCTCCAAAGCTCCAAATTGTCAGCAATTTTCTTCCAACACTTTCTCCTTGTATTCTGTATTCCGATATTTGTCATTCGACTGGTCATAAACTACAGGAAACTTCCTTATTTCTTCATTAAGTTTCTCCACCATCCATGGCTGATGCCGCTCAAAAAGAGATCTCTCAGACCGCACCGTGCCCGTCAAAAATTCAAACCTGAACTATCGGTGGACGGTGCGGCCACGGTGCGGCCACGACGGTCTGGTGTCGGTGCGGACGTGTACTGAACTTGCAGGTTTTAAATACTGGCGCTGCAAATATGTTTCACCGTGTGACGGGCCAACAATCGGCCGACTCACGATGTCGGGCGCGGTGCGGTTTTTGTGT
>NW_025782286.1:0-85802 GCF_021130785.1 Homalodisca vitripennis
TGACAGCCGAGAAGACGAGGACTTCGAGGTGGTTCGACGTCGCCGACACCGACCTGCTCGGAAGCCGGAAAATCGGAGAGCTCGTCCTGCCGCGAAAACCTCCATCTCCGAGCCGCGAGACCTTACACGATCAGAGAGCCCGAGGAAAGAAGCCGTACCAGCCCCTGTGAGACCTGAGAGGAGACCAGCCCTACCCAGGCCCACTCCGAAACCTCGCTTGGAACTGCCAAAGATGGCTGCTAGCGCAGAACCTCAGCCCCAGCCGCCCACACAAAACAACATGCCGACCTCTCAGCCTGCTGCCCGTATTCCCGAGGAACTCAAGGCAGGGATATCACAGTTTCTCTCCCAGCTGACCAGCATGGTGGCGATGATGTCACGCCTCATGGACATGTTGTCCGCCACCATGCATGGGTAAGCTGAGAGTTGTTAGCTGGAACGCCGACGGGCTGGCAGATAAGCGGCTGGAACTCAGCCAACTACTGACGGAAATGGATGTGGACGTCGCTCTTCTCCAGGAGACCCACTTCAGGACGACAGACCGCTTCAGCATCCCCAACTACCAGGTGTACCGCACCGACAGGCAGCTCCAGAACATCCGACCCAGCGGAGGCTCGGCGATCCTAGTACATCGACGAGTGACTCACCGACTCCTGGCAGCAGTCCCTGCCCCAGGAATCGAGATCACTCGGGTTGCCGTCCAGTACAGTGGAACTGAACTGGAGATCGCCTCCGTGTATAATCCGCCTCAGCGGATCATCCAGCCACGCTGCCTCGATGCCCTGCTGCGACCTGGCTCCCCTGCACTTGTTGCCGGGGACCTGAACGCCAAACACCTGGACTGGGGATGCCGGAACACCAATTCCACCGGCAGAGACCTCCACCGTCTCCTGGAAAACCGACTCCACATCCGACTACTGACACCCGAGGAGCCCACCCACTACAACTACAATGGGCGACACCTCCCGGACATACTGGATATCGGTCTAGCTGGCTCGCTGGACGGACACATCGAGGTGTTTGCAGTGTCTGATCTCTCATCAGACCACGTGCCAGTTGTTTTTGACTTCCCGGACGACGGAGCTCCATCCTATCCTCCTACTCGTCCCAACAAGATCAACTGGCACCACTATGCAAACCACCTCGCCGACCGACATCGGCCACCACCAACTCCTGCCGAGTCACCGGACCAGCTAGACCGACAGGTACTCGACTTGACCACCACCCTCCAGGAAGCTATGACGGCCTCGTCATCCCCTCTCTCCCGGACCGACTTCACTCCACCTCTGCCTGAGGAGCTGAGAGAGGAGATACGTCTTCGACGCAGACTGCGAAGGGAGTATCAGCAGTCCCGTTGTCCCCACGCCAAGCAGACCTTCAACCGCCAGGCCAGGAAGTGCTCTCGTCTCCTGGCGGAACACAGAGCGGCTGCGTGGGATGACTTCGTGGAACATCAAGCTGACGGTGGTGTCGGCGGCATCTGGAAAATCTCCAGGGCCCTCCGAGGGGAGAAGAAGACCAACCGGCCACTCCATGGCCAGCGTGGCATTGTCTACTCCCCTGGAGATCGAGCGGAGGCCTTCGCCGACACCATGGAAGACCAATTCTCCCCACACGCGGATGTCTACGACGAGGACACCTGTGAGACCATCGAAGACTTCCTGGAGGGATACCAACCCGACGAAGACGACCCACTGCCCACTGTGACTACACTTGAAGTGCAGGACCACATTCGCCGCCTTCGCCCGAAGAAGGCCCCTGGCCCGGACTCCTTGGGAACTCCAGCGTTGAAGAACCTGCCGGCTTGGGTGATCGTCACGATCACCTGCATCTTCAACTCATGCCTTCGCCTGGCCCACTTCCCGACCACCTGGAAGGATGCCAAGGTGATCGTGATACCCAAGCCCGGCAAGGACCCTCTCTTCCCGGAGAACCACAGGCCGATCTCCCTCCTGCCTGTGCTCTCCAAAATCCTGGAGAAGATCGTCCTAGCGAGATTTCCCGAGGAGTTCTTCGCGTCTATCAGGACAGAACAATTCGGCTTCCGCACCGGCCACTCCACCACCCTTCAGCTCCGCAGAGTCCTGAACAACATCACTGGAGCTGTAGGGAGGAAGCACCACTCCACTTCGGTCCTGATAGACGTGAGCAAAGCCTTCGACAAGGTGTGGCACGAGGGACTGCTCTTCAAGTTGACATCGTCACCGTTGCCTGGCAGGATCTTCAGGCTGCTCCGCAGCTATCTCCACCTCCGGACCTTCTCCGTCAGCGTTGCCCGATCCACCTCCACGACCCGCCCAGTGACATCTGGTGTGCCACAGGGATCGGTCCTCGGCCCGATCCTGTACCTGTGGTACACTAACGACTTTCCGGTCGCTCCGAGAGTGCAGCTGTCCCTGTACGCGGACGATGCGCTCCTCACGGCCACGTCTGCCAACCTGAGGATGGCTGGATTCTACATCCAGCGGCAGCTGCACCTACTGGAGCCCTGGTTGACCAAGTGGAGGATTAAGGTCAACGTTGACAAATGTGAAGCCATAAACTTCACGAGGACAAGGAGACAAGCGGACGGCCGTCACCTGACACTCAACGGTGGCGACATACCATGGAAGACGACAGTCAAGTACCTGGGGGTACTCCTGGACTCCAAGCTGACCTTCACTCCCCACGTCAAGAGGATCTGCGGTCAAGCAAGGAAGGGCATCGGCAGCATCGGCCCACTGCTCAACTCCACGAAGCTACCGACCAGGACGAAAGTCCTGCTCTACACGGCTCTGATACGACCAGTGCTCACTTATGCGGCCCCAGCATGGTACAACCTCACCTGCAAGACCGCTCGGAGGCAGCTGCTCGCTGTCCAGAGCGTTTGTCTCCGGCGGGCCACTGGGTCGCCCTGGTTCGTGAGGAACACCGTGGTCAGGGCTTCGTCCAACGTTCCTACCATCAGGAGCTTCGTGGAAGGCCTGACATCGAGCCTCGAAGAAGCAGCAGATTCCTCTCCGTGGGATCACATCCGTGAGCTTCGAGCCCAGGAGGTCCCCCAACTGCGTCTTCCAATGGACGACTGACGACATAGAACGACTACGACTACAACACGACATTCACCCCACTGACAGGTAGCGAAGGCTACTAGGGCTTCGACCCTTGCGACACAAGGTAAAAGCCTAACCGGCAGAGGCCTTGAGAGAAGTGGGGGATCCACCCCCCCACAGTCACAGCGACCTGACCTGACCACGGCTTCTATCTGTATCCCCGCAACCGAGTACAGCGCAACATGTCAGGACGAGGCAAAGGCGGTAAAGTGAAGGGAAAGGCAAAGTCCCGCTCGTCCAGGGCCGGTCTACAGTTCCCGGTCGGCAGGATCCACCGTCTGCTCCGCAAGGGCAACTACGCCGAGCGAGTGGGTGCCGGAGCTCCGGTCTACCTGGCCGCCGTCATGGAGTATCTCGCCGCCGAGGTTCTCGAGTTGGCCGGTAACGCGGCCCGTGACAACAAGAAGACCAGGATCATTCCCCGTCACCTTCAGCTGGCCATCAGGAATGACGAGGAGCTGAACAAGCTCCTGTCCGGTGTCACCATCGCCCAGGGAGGTGTACTGCCAAACATCCAGGCCGTGCTCCTGCCCAAGAAGACCGAGAAGAAGGCCTAAGTCGCCCGCCAGCGCGCGACACAAAGCCGCCCGCCCGGCTCCCACAAACGGCCTTTTTAAAGGCCACCACAATATCACTCGTTTTCACAGTTTACGACTTTAATAATCCTATTTCTCACTCTTGTCGTATATTTCCGACATGTATCTAGTAATTACTATGCTAATTAATAGTAAAACTGTCATTATTACCATCACAAATTACATAAAAATTTAATAATGTACACGAATATATAACACTTTTTGCCAATTGATGTTATCGAATAATAACAGTTTATTCAAATACTAAACAGTGTGCGTAAATTTTATATCTATTTATAACTAATTACTGGTCTTCAAAATATATATATATATATATATATATATATATATATATATTTATTTATATTAATAATTAACACATTTAACTGTACACTTTAAATAGTTGTTTTCACTCTAATTAACCGTATAAAATAAAAAATATCACTTCTCTTTATTGTCTATTATACAATCTTAACTTAAATTCACCGTCTTTGTCATTTTATAATTAGTTTTAAACACGAAATCTAAACCTTTTCTCTCTAATTTAGTCGTTTTACAGCATATTTCTGTGGCTAGAAAACCAATCACTTGTACATTGATTTATTATTAAACTTTTTCTTTTATTTTGTTACAGTAATCGTTTACATTATCATCAATTTTATTTGCAAATATCATTTATATTTATATATATATTAATCCTACTTACTACAGCGAATTCACTGTGTTTACAAATTAAAACTGTTTGCTATTGTTCTTTCGGTATTATTATAAAGAGCAGATTGATTTTCTATTCTTTTCCTGTATTACGAACTTCTGTCAACCTCCGACCGCTCGCGATTTTCACTGGAACTATGTTAACAGTTCAGTTAACAGTGTAGTATTGTTTATATATTATAGCAAAACACAACAATGATTCAGTTTACAATAATTATTATTTTATATTCAAAGTGTGATATAAATTCCAAATGTCGCATAGAATAGTAAGTTGATAGTGATAAATTTTGTTAATTACAAGCACTGTCAACCCCACATATTGCGATATTCACTGGAATATGTTAACAGTTTACATTTAGTTTGTAGTCATAGTGATTTGCAACAAATAAAAATCACTTATTCAGTTATAAATATACTTTATACGTGTATAGTTCAATAATTTTAAAGGTCGTTTAGTAAATTTGAAAAATAGAAGAATCAGCGAATATTCGGTGATTGTAACGAAGTAAATATGTAAATTTGCTGTTATCCACGCTAATTAAATTTAACGTAATTAGTTGTAAACGGATAAAAACGTGGATTAAATATCAGTGATAAACGCGCGCCGCTTGATCTGGGCTTGGAGTTTGCAAGCTCGAGTAAATTTTTTTTCTAAAAGAGCAAGCAGCGCGAAGCGCTGCGCAGCGGGCAAGCATCGCGTGATCTGACAAATTCTGAAAATTTTGTTAAATTCAGAATAGTAGGCTATACTGTTTTAAACGTGTTTCATTACTAATTTGTGTTTTTTTTTTTTTTTTCGTACGGAAATTAATAAACTCGTAAACTTAATCTAATAAACGTAATCTAACTTATATAAATTAAAATAGAGAATGCGGGAACATACTGGAAAATGCCCATTTTAAACTTAAAGTACACTGACTTGGATCACATTACAGTGGTATGAATCAAGCAATCGCAATCAGGTTCGCTAGACCGAGCAGATTTACACTTGTTAACAGACAACTCTCTGGCGCTACAGCTACAGGACTCGGATCTGCAGTATATCCACTCACCTGTCTGTTTTATATGTATTTTCTACGTTATTCCTTTTTATTTTCAAATTTACAACCTGTCCAGGTATCGACAATTGTAAGTAAACCGTCGTTGACAACTCTATTTCACCGTATTAACTAGAAACCGGGAGAATTATCAATGTTAACGGATACGTACACTCTGATTGGTCGAATAGTGACCGACCAATCAAGTCAAGCCACCTCCTACCTATATAAGCGTGTGTTAACAGTTCACTCTATATATTCTATCTCCACGCACATGCGCACTGTACACTAGATGACTTTATCACACGATTTCACCTGTTTAAATACCGTTTTAAAACGTTAAAACTGTATTTAACGTATATCTTGTTGTAATCTAAATCGACCTGTACTTACAACTAGTGGTATTTCGATAAAATATAAATTTTCAAGAGTAACTTTCGGCTCTTATATTGAAGTGTATATAAAACATTACGAATACTATGAATAACGAACGATCAGATCAATTGGGCGATTACCGTATTTGTAAATTTAATGTTTGTTTAAAGATTGTATTTAAACATAACTTAAATAGGTAATTTCAATATAAAACAAGTCGAGAGTTGCTTGTTTTAGCCAACATAATAACACAATTCCAATGTTTACACAACTAAAAGCGGTAAAATAAGCGAAAATTACAAGTTATGTTTAATCAGAGTTCAACGCGGTTCTTGGTTAATATTAGAAGTCATGTGTATAAAACATGACAGAAACTATGGTTTTCGATCGAATTGCAATTGACGTATTTTTTTTTTTTTTTTTTTTTTTTTATTGTAAACTCAAGTGTTTGTTTGAAAAAAAATAAATAAATAAACAGAAAATTATACAATTTTACAGTGAAATCGGACTATGTTTTAAAAAAGAAAAAAAGGAATTGTAAAATTCATGGAATAAAATTCCTGGAATAAAATATTTATGACAAGCACAAAGTCATAAATTTGGTATTTTCGATAGAAAATATAGTCGAGAGCGACTTGAAACAACCAGTTTTACATCGGTTTTACAACTATAAGCGGTAAAATAAGCGAAAACGAAAGAGTTATTGGTGGCCTTTAGAAAGGCCGTTTGTGCGGAGCGGGCTCGCTCGTTGCGGCGCTGGCCTGGCCGGCTTACTTGGAGCTGGTGTACTTGGTCACGGCCTTGGTACCCTCGCTCACGGCGTGCTTGGCCAACTCGCCGGGCAACAGGAGCCTGACGGCGGTCTGGATCTCCCGCGACGTGATGGTCGACCGCTTGTTGTAGTGGGCCAGGCGGGAAGCTTCGGCGGCTATGCGCTCGAATATGTCGTTCACGAAGCTGTTCATGATGGACATGGCCTTGCTGGAGACGCCGGTGTCGGGGTGGACCTGTTTCAGCACCTTGTAGATGTAGATGGCATAACTCTCCTTCCTCCTGCGCTTCTTCTTCTTATCGCCCTTGGTGATGTTCTTCTGGGCCTTGCCGGCCTTCTTGACGGCTTTTCCGCTCGCTTTCGGTGGCATCCTGAGTCGCTGGTTTGTACCGGGAGTATAGGCCAAAATTCTAAAAAAGGCTCTAAGCTGGATATCTGGCGTCGCGCGAGCGCGACCAATAGGGTGGCAGCTCGAACGCGATTGGCCGCGCTCGCGCGACGCCCAAATTCGAGGTAACCCCGAATTTCAGGCCACGGCTTCTATCTGTATCCCCGCAACCGAGTACAGCGCAACATGTCAGGACGAGGCAAAGGCGGTAAAGTGAAGGGAAAGGCAAAGTCCCGCTCGTCCAGGGCCGGTCTACAGTTCCCGGTCGGCAGGATCCACCGTCTGCTCCGCAAGGGCAACTACGCCGAGCGAGTGGGTGCCGGAGCTCCGGTCTACCTGGCCGCCGTCATGGAGTATCTCGCCGCCGAGGTTCTCGAGTTGGCCGGTAACGCGGCCCGTGACAACAAGAAGACCAGGATCATTCCCCGTCACCTTCAGCTGGCCATCAGGAATGACGAGGAGCTGAACAAGCTCCTGTCCGGTGTCACCATCGCCCAGGGAGGTGTACTGCCAAACATCCAGGCCGTGCTCCTGCCCAAGAAGACCGAGAAGAAGGCCTAAGTCGCCCGCCAGCGCGCGACACAAAGCCGCCCGCCCGGCTCCCACAAACGGCCTTTTTAAAGGCCACCACAATATCACTCGTTTTCACGTTTTACGACTTTAATAATCCTATTTCTCACTCTTGTCGTATATTTCCGACATGTATCTAGTAATTACTATGCTAATTAATAGTAAAACTGTCATTATTACCATCACAAATTACATAAAAATTTAATAATGTACACGAATATATAACACTTTTTGCCAATTGATGTTATCGAATAATAACAGTTTATTCAAATACTAAACAGTGTGCGTAAATTTATATCTATTTATAACTAATTACTGGTCTTCAAAATATATATATATATATATATTTATTTATATTAATAATTAACACATTTAACTGTACACTTTAAATAGTTGTTTTCACTCTAATTAACTGTATAAAATAAAAAATATCACTTCTCTTTATTGTCTATTATACAATCTTAACTTAAATTCACCGTCTTTGTCATTTTAAATTAGTTTTAAACACGAAATCTAAACCTTTTCTCTCTAATTTAGTCGTTTTACAGCATATTTCTGTGGCTAGAAAACCAATCACTTGTACATTGATTTATTATTAAACTTTTTCTTTTATTTTGTTACAGTAATCGTTTACATTATCATCAATTTTATTTGCAAATATCATTTATATTTATATATATTAATCCTACTTACTACAGCGAATTCACTGTGTTTACAAATTAAAACTGTTTGCTATTGTTCTTTCGGTATTATTATAAAGAGCAGATTGATTTTCTATTCTTTTCCTGTATTACGAACTTCTGTCAACCTCCGACCGCTCGCGATTTTCACTGGAACTATGTTAACAGTTCAGTTAACAGTGTAGTATTGTTTATATATTATAGCAAAACACAACAATGATTCAGTTTACAATAATTATTATTTTATATTCAAAGTGTGATATAAATTCCAAATGTCGCATAGAATAGTAAGTTGATAGATAAATTTTGTTAATTACAAGCACTGTCAACCCCACATATTGCGATATTCACTGGAATATGTTAACAGTTTACATTTAGTTTGTAGTCATAGTGATTTGCAACAAATAAAAATCACTTATTCAGTTATAAATATACTTTATACGTGTATAGTTCAATAATTTTAAAGGTCGTTTAGTAAATTTGAAAAATAGAAGAATCAGCGAATATTCGGTGATTGTAACGAAGTAAATATGTAAATTTGCTGTTATCCACGCTAATTAAATTTAACGTAATTAGTTGTAAACGGATAAAAACGTGGATTAAATATCAGTGATAAACGCGCGCCGCTTGATCTGGGCTTGGAGTTTGCAAGCTCGAGTAAATTTTTTTTCTAAAAGAGCAAGCAGCGCGAAGCGCTGCGCAGCGGGCAAGCATCGCGTGATCTGACAAATTCTGAAAATTTTGTTAAATTCAGAATAGTAGGCTATACTGTTTTAAACGTGTTTCATTACTAATTTGTGTTTTTTTTTTTTTTCGTACGGAAATTAATAAACTCGTAAACTTAATCTAATAAACGTAATCTAACTTATATAAATTAAAATAGAGAATGCGGGAACATACTGGAAAATGCCCATTTTAAACTTAAAGTACACTGACTTGGATCACATTACAGTGGTATGAATCAAGCAATCGCAATCAGGTTCGCTAGACCGAGCAGATTTACACTTGTTAACAGACAACTCTCTGGCGCTACAGCTACAGGACTCGGATCTGCAGTATATCCACTCACCTGTCTGTTTTATATGTATTTTCTACGTTATTCCTTTTTATTTTCAAATTTACAACCTGTCCAGGTATCGACAATTGTAAGTAAACCGTCGTTGACAACTCTATTTCACCGTATTAACTAGAAACCGGGAGAATTATCAATGTTAACGGATACGTACACTCTGATTGGTCGAATAGTGACCGACCAATCAAGTCAAGCCACCTCCTACCTATATAAGCGTGTGTTAACAGTTCACTCTATATATTCTATCTCCACGCACATGCGCACTGTACACTAGATGACTTTATCACACGATTTCACCTGTTAAATACCGTTTTAAAACGTTAAAACTGTATTTAACGTATATCTTGTTGTAATCTAAATCGACCTGTACTTACAACTAGTGGTATTTCGATAAAATATAAATTTTCAAGAGTAACTTTCGGCTCTTATATTGAAGTGTATATAAAACATTACGAATACTATGAATAACGAACGATCAGATCAATTGGGCGATTACCGTATTTGTAAATTTAATGTTTGTTTAAAGATTGTATTTAAACATAACTTAAATAGGTAATTTCAATATAAAACAAGTCGAGAGTTGCTTGTTTTAGCCAACATAATAACACAATTCCAATGTTTACACAACTAAAAGCGGTAAAATAAGCGAAAATTACAAGTTATGTTTAATCAGAGTTCAACGGTTCTTGGTTAATATTAGAAGTCATGTGTATAAAACATGACAGAAACTATGGTTTTCGATCGAATTGCAATTGACGTATTTTTTTTTTTTTTTTTTTTTTTTTTATTGTAAACTCAATGTTTGTTTGAAAATAAATAAATAAACAGAAAATTATACAATTTTACAGTGAAATCGGACTATGTTTTAAAAAGAAAAAAAGGAATTGTAAAATTCCTGGAATAAAATATTTATGACAAGCACAAAGTCATAAATTTGGTATTTTCGATAGAAAATATAGTCGAGAGCGACTTGAAACAACCAGTTTTACATCGGTTTTACAACTATAAGCGGTAAAATAAGCGAAAACGAAAGAGTTATTGGTGGCCTTTAGAAAGGCCGTTTGTGCGGAGCGGGCTCGCTCGTTGCGGCGCTGGCCTGGCCGGCTTACTTGGAGCTGGTGTACTTGGTCACGGCCTTGGTACCCTCGCTCACGGCGTGCTTGGCCAACTCGCCGGGCAACAGGAGCCTGACGGCGGTCTGGATCTCCCGCGACGTGATGGTCGACCGCTTGTTGTAGTGGGCCAGGCGGGAAGCTTCGGCGGCTATGCGCTCGAATATGTCGTTCACGAAGCTGTTCATGATGGACATGGCCTTGCTGGAGACGCCGGTGTCGGGGTGGACCTGTTTCAGCACCTTGTAGATGTAGATGGCATAACTCTCCTTCCTCCTGCGCTTCTTCTTCTTGTCGCCCTTGGTGATGTTCTTCTGGGCCTTGCCGGCCTTCTTGACGGCTTTTCCGCTCGCTTTCGGTGGCATCCTGAGTCGCTGGTTTGTACCGGGAGTATAGGCCAAAATTCTAAAAAAGGCTCTAAGCTGGATATCTGGCGTCGCGCGAGCGCGACCAATAGGGTGGCAGCTCGAACGCGATTGGCCGCGCTCGCGCGACGCCCAAATTCGAGGTAACCCCGAATTTCAGGCCACGGCTTCTATCTGTATCCCCGCAACCGAGTACAGCGCAACATGTCAGGACGAGGCAAAGGCGGTAAAGTGAAGGGAAAGGCAAAGTCCCGCTCGTCCAGGGCCGGTCTACAGTTCCCGGTCGGCAGGATCCACCGTCTGCTCCGCAAGGGCAACTACGCCGAGCGAGTGGGTGCCGGAGCTCCGGTCTACCTGGCCGCCGTCATGGAGTATCTCGCCGCCGAGGTTCTCGAGTTGGCCGGTAACGCGGCCCGTGACAACAAGAAGACCAGGATCATTCCCCGTCACCTTCAGCTGGCCATCAGGAATGACGAGGAGCTGAACAAGCTCCTGTCCGGTGTCACCATCGCCCAGGGAGGTGTACTGCCAAACATCCAGGCCGTGCTCCTGCCCAAGAAGACCGAGAAGAAGGCCTAAGTCGCCCGCCAGCGCGCGACACAAAGCCGCCCGCCCGGCTCCCACAAACGGCCTTTTTAAAGGCCACCACAATATCACTCGTTTTCACGTTTTACGACTTTAATAATCCTATTTCTCACTCTTGTCGTATATTTCCGACATGTATCTAGTAATTACTATGCTAATTAATAGTAAAACTGTCATTATTACCATCACAAATTACATAAAAATTTAATAATGTACACGAATATATAACACTTTTTGCCAATTGATGTTATCGAATAATAACAGTTTATTCAAATACTAAACAGTGTGCGTAAATTTATATCTATTTATAACTAATTACTGGTCTTCAAAATATATATATATATATATATTTATTTATATTAATAATTAACACATTTAACTGTACACTTTAAATAGTTGTTTTCACTCTAATTAACTGTATAAAATAAAAAATATCACTTCTCTTTATTGTCTATTATACAATCTTAACTTAAATTCACCGTCTTTGTCATTTTATAATTAGTTTTAAACACGAAATCTAAACCTTTTCTCTCTAATTTAGTCGTTTTACAGCATATTTCTGTGGCTAGAAAACCAATCACTTGTACATTGATTTATTATTAAACTTTTTCTTTTATTTTGTTACAGTAATCGTTTACATTATCATCAATTTTATTTGCAAATATCATTTATATTTATATATATTAATCCTACTTACTACAGCGAATTCACTGTGTTTACAAATTAAAACTGTTTGCTATTGTTCTTTCGGTATTATTATAAAGAGCAGATTGATTTTCTATTCTTTTCCTGTATTACGAACTTCTGTCAACCTCCGACCGCTCGCGATTTTCACTGGAACTATGTTAACAGTTCAGTTAACAGTGTAGTATTGTTTATATATTATAGCAAAACACAACAATGATTCAGTTTACAATAATTATTATTTTATATTCAAAGTGTGATATAAATTCCAAATGTCGCATAGAATAGTAAGTTGATAGTGATAAATTTTGTTAATTACAAGCACTGTCAACCCCACATATTGCGATATTCACTGGAATATGTTAACAGTTTACATTTAGTTTGTAGTCATAGTGATTTGCAACAAATAAAAATCACTTATTCAGTTATAAATATACTTTATACGTGTATAGTTCAATAATTTTAAAGGTCGTTTAGTAAATTTGAAAAATAGAAGAATCAGCGAATATTCGGTGATTGTAACGAAGTAAATATGTAAATTTGCTGTTATCCACGCTAATTAAATTTAACGTAATTAGTTGTAAACGGATAAAAACGTGGATTAAATATCAGTGATAAACGCGCGCCGCTTGATCTGGGCTTGGAGTTTGCAAGCTCGAGTAAATTTTTTTTCTAAAAGAGCAAGCAGCGCGAAGCGCTGCGCAGCGGGCAAGCATCGCGTGATCTGACAAATTCTGAAAATTTTGTTAAATTCAGAATAGTAGGCTATACTGTTTTAAACGTGTTTCATTACTAATTTGTGTTTTTTTTTTTTTCGTACGGAAATTAATAAACTCGTAAACTTAATCTAATAAACGTAATCTAACTTATATAAATTAAAATAGAGAATGCGGGAACATACTGGAAAATACCCATTTTAAACTTAAAGTACACTGACTTGGATCACATTACAGTGGTATGAATCAAGCAATCGCAATCAGGTTCGCTAGACCGAGCAGATTTACACTTGTTAACAGACAACTCTCTGGCGCTACAGCTACAGGACTCGGATCTGCAGTATATCCACTAACCTCACCTGTCTGTTTTATATGTATTTTCTACGTTATTCCTTTTTATTTTCAAATTTACAACCTGTCCAGGTATCGACAATTGTAAGTAAACCGTCGTTGACAACTCTATTTCACCGTATTAACTAGAAACCGGGAGAATTATCAATGTTAACGGATACGTACACTCTGATTGGTCGAATAGTGACCGACCAATCAAGTCAAGCCACCTCCTACCTATATAAGCGTGTGTTAACAGTTCACTCTATATATTCTATCTCCACGCACATGCGCACTGTACACTAGATGACTTTATCACACGATTTCACCTGTTTAAATACCGTTTTAAAACGTTAAAACTGTATTTAACGTATATCTTGTTGTAATCTAAATCGACCTGTACTTACAACTAGTGGTATTTCGATAAAATATAAATTTTCAAGAGTAACTTTCGGCTCTTATATTGAAGTGTATATAAAACATTACGAATACTATGAATAACGAACGATCAGATCAATTGGGCGATTACCGTATTTGTAAATTTAATGTTTGTTTAAAGATTGTATTTAAACATAACTTAAATAGGTAATTTCAATATAAAACAAGTCGAGAGTTGCTTGTTTTAGCCAACATAATAACAGAATTCCAATGTTTACACAACTAAAAGCGGTAAAATAAGCGAAAATTACAAGTTATGTTTAATCAGAGTTCAACGGTTCTTGGTTAATATTAGAAGTCATGTGTATAAAACATGACAGAAACTATGGTTTTCGATCGAATTGCAATTGACGTATTTTTTTTTTTTTTTTTTTTTTTTTTATTGTAAACTCAGTGTTTGTTTGAAAAATAAATAAATAAACAGAAAATTATACAATTTTACAGTGAAATCGGACTATGTTTAAAAAGAAAAAAAGGAATTGTAAAATTCCTGGAATAAAATATTTATGACAAGCACAAAGTCATAAATTTGGTATTTTCGATAGAAAATATAGTCGAGAGCGACTTGAAACAACCAGTTTTACATCGGTTTTACAACTATAAGCGGTAAAATAAGCGAAAACGAAAGAGTTATTGGTGGCCTTTAGAAAGGCCGTTTGTGCGGAGCGGGCTCGCTCGTTGCGGCGCTGGCCTGCCGGCCGGCTTACTTGGAGCTGGTGTACTTGGTCACGGCCTTGGTACCCTCGCTCACGGCGTGCTTGGCCAACTCGCCGGGCAACAGGAGCCTGACGGCGGTCTGGATCTCCCGCGACGTGATGGTCGACCGCTTGTTGTAGTGGGCCAGGCGGGAAGCTTCGGCGGCTATGCGCTCGAATATGTCGTTCACGAAGCTGTTCATGATGGACATGGCCTTGCTGGAGACGCCGGTGTCGGGGTGGACCTGTTTCAGCACCTTGTAGATGTAGATGGCATAACTCTCCTTCCTCCTGCGCTTCTTCTTCTTGTCGCCCTTGGTGATGTTCTTCTGGGCCTTGCCGGCCTTCTTGACGGCTTTTCCGCTCGCTTTCGGTGGCATCCTGAGTCGCTGGTTTGTACCGGGAGTATAGGCCAAAATTTTTTTTTTTTTTTTTTTTTTTTTGTTAAGCAGAGGGAAACCTTCAAAAGGTACCGGCGTTCCCGGTTATGTGGGATTCTTACCGCACTAAACCACTCTGCTGCCACGTCCTTCGTGGCCGTACAGCACCTGAACTCTAGGTTCACTGGCTGTAGAATGAAGCGCTGAAACTTAAAATTTTTTATTAGAGTCGCCTAATTAGGAATCACTGTTACGAAAACAAATTAATAATTTAAAAGAAAAAGTATTGAATTTTAACAAACTGCGTCACAAGTTGGGATCGCAGGCTCTCTCCTGTAGATGAATTTGCTACGGTGGGTCGTCCAGGATGGTTGATGGGGCGCCGCCTGTAGTCGTCCGGACCATCGTACGGCGCTGTGATTGCAGCTATATGTTGATGATTCGACGCTGCAGCTGTCTGGAAGAAACTTCTCGGCCGATGCTCTCGCAAACACCTCCAACGTCGGGACTTCTAGGGATTTCCTTATGGTTTCGTTCCGCACAAACCATGGTTGCCGGGTGATAGATCGGAGGGCCTTGTTTTGGATGGTCTGAAGTGACTTGCGGTTAGATCGGCTGCAGTTGGTCCACCAAGCTGTGGAGGCATACATCATAAACCGATCTAACCACAGCGAAAAAAAATTGTGGTCTTGACGCTCATAGGGAGGGGGCGAGCGACGGTTTGTTAGTGGGCCTATTGACCCAGCAATTTTCTTCGCCTCCTCGGCTTTTTTCTTAGCGTGGGGTCCGAAATTTAGTTTAGAGTCTAGAATAACTCCTAGGTATTTGGCATGGGGTTTCCATTGCAATTGGATCGTCATCCAGAGTCACGGGTGGCGGGAGTCTCTTCGGCAATTCTTCTTACGCTTTCTGAAGCAGACAGCTGAACTCTTCTCAGTGTTTATGGAAATGCGCCACTTTTCCAGCCACGGAGAGAGAGAAGGTCCATCTGCTGCTGCATGACGTCAGCGGCTCGTGTCGGCTGAAAGCTCCTGCAGAGGAACATGGCGTCGTCTGCGTACAAGGACAACGTTACCCTAGGTACCAGTGGCATGTCGTTGGTGTAAACGAGATAAAGCACTGGTCCTAGTACGCTTGACCCTGTGGCACGCCCGCCTCGATCGTCCTTTCTGTAGAAAGTTCGCCGTCCACGGCGATGGCGGAAGGTCCTTCCTGTGAGGTAGGAGCGGAGGAGATGTACCATGGTGGGGGGAACTGGTGAATCTGCAAGTTTGTACAGGAGCCCCTTCGTGCCCATACTCTGTTCGAACGCTCTGCTGACATCTAGAAATACTGCAACTGAGCACAGGTTGTAGTTCATGTGTTGTCAGCCAGCATGTTCACAACGCGAACTAGTTGTTGAGTCGTCGAATGATCTCTCCTGAATCCGAACTGCTCTGGCCGGATGAAGTCATTTAGGTAGGGAACTAATCTGGAAAGGAGAAGCTTCTCGAAGAGCTTAGAGATAGTGGGGAGGAGTGATATGGGGCGGAAGTTCTGTGGGAACAGGCGGGATTTTCCAGGTTTGGGAATGAGAATGACTTTGGCCACCTTCCAGCTAGCCGGGAAGTGATGCAATCGGACGGCGCTGTTGAACTTACTAACCAGGCAATTCAGCAGTGATTGCAGGGGCAGCGAGTAGGGCTCTGTTACCAAATTCTATCCAGTCCGGGGAGCTTTCCTCGGTTTGGATTTTTTGATGAACGCCTCTACTTCCTCCAGGGTGAACTGCTCCAGCTCCTCCTCAGGCTCCATACTGAAGTAGTGTTCAAGAGTTTCCTCCACGTGCTCGCAGTGGTCCTCATTGTAGATGTCTGCGTTTGGCCTGAACTGTTCCTCCATGGTGTCAGCAAAGGGCCTCTGCTTTGTCCATGGCGGAATAGGCCAGGCCTCGCTGTCCGTGGAGGGGCTGGTTGGTCGGTTTCTCGCTGCGCAAGATCTTCGCCGTTTTCCAAGCGCTGCCGTCCTCCAACTCCAGGCCAGAGAGATAGGAGTTCCACGTCTCGGTCCTGTAGTCGAACAGCATCCGCTTGACGATGTTACCACTGGGCGTTGAAGGCTCGTTTAGCAACTGGCTGCCGGGGTTAGTTGCCAGATGCGTCGCAGGCGTCTTCGTTTGTCCACCGCGGCTCGGATGATGGCAGGCAGTGCTGATCTGGTGTGCGGGGGGCGACCAGGTCGAGGACGCTTCCACCAAGCTGTCCGAGATTGCGGTGTGCAATTCTGAAACATAGACGTTCAAGCTCGTTGGGGCGTCGCTGCTGGGGGTGGGGGCTGGAGTCGTTCGCTCAGGAGGCCACTGTAGCGTTCCCAGTCCGTCCTAACTGACAAGCCAGTGGGTGGAGTTTTTGAGACTGGGGATGTGGCTATTGTCGCCAGTACGGGGTAGGTGGTCAGATGACAGGTCGTTGGCTACGCTTAAAGTCCACCTGATGTTGGAGTTCCTTGAACAGGAAGAGGTCCAGCACGTCAGGGAGGGCGTTGAGTCGCGGTGGGTAATACGTGGGGTCTACAGGTGCTTACCAACCTGCGTATCCTCCCGCTGATCCACGTAGTCTCGAAGGCGTCGTCCCTTGGTGTTTGGCCTTCTGCTGTGCCACGACGCGTGCTTGGCATTTAAGTCCCCGCCAATGATGACAGAGTTCTCCATAGCCAAACAGGGCGTCTAGCTCAGCCGGGCGAAGCACTGCGTTCGGAGCGCAGTAAGCAGAGAAGATGTGTATCTCGGCTTCCACTTGCATTCACCGCTATTCCTGTGGACTCGAGGTCAGTAGTGGCGACGGTTGATGGGTCTGTGCACAACTCTCCGGTGGACCAGGATGGCAGTGCCTCCGCCAGGGTTTCTTCTTCCACGCGGTGGCCTGTCCGTCCGGTATGTTTGGTAGCCTGGAATGTTGAACACAGAGCCGGGCTGAAGGTGTGTTTCCGTTAGGAGCAGCACATCCACGTCGTGGTCGGTGGCAAACAAGTGGAGTTCATTTTTTCGGGGACATCACTCCATTCGCATTCCAGACAACCAGTCTTAAGTGTCTATCCATGGGACCAGGAGTTCCTGGAATGAGACAAGAATGGCTGCAAGCAGCTCATTGGGTGTTTTGCTGGTGTCGGTCACGATTGTGGACTAATGTCGATATCCACTTGAACACTGCCGCGTGGGACAAGTATCCCGGCTGATTAGGTGTCTCATCAGCAGTGCTGCTCCGTTGAGTAGGTTGGTATGCAGTGTGGTGTCTATCTGCAGGTGCAGGCTGGGTTTCCCTTGTCCGCTCTTCTGCCTCTTCGGCCTTCTCCTCTTCATCGCGGTTTACACGGCTGCTTGATGGCTTACGGCGGCCGGAAAACTACCTCTATTTCTCCTCCTCTGCGGTTTGGGGGCTTGGGGGATGGCCATATCCAGGGGTGCTGTAGGTGCAGCTGGGGCTGCAGGTGCAGCTGGGGCTTCAGGAGCTGCAGTAGCTTGGGGGGGGGATTGGCGGCAGTTGAGCTCTGTGCGGCGGGGATTGATGGCTCTGCCCGAGATTCGGGTGCTGCATTGCTCGGTTTTGAGGTGCCGGCGTGTCAGGGCGGAGCCGCGGGCTGGCTAGCACATCCGCGTACCTACGGCCTGCGATGTGGTTTGTAGGGCGGATCTGCGGTTTTCCTGCGGTCGGGCGTGGAGCTGGACCTCTCTGTTGGCGTTTGTGGTGCCTCTCGGCGGTGTAGCGCGCCCAGGGCGCGTTTGTGCGCCGCGCAGCCCCTGTAGCTCGCAGGGTGGTGGTCGCCTCCACAGTTGGCACATTTGCACCGGTTCTCCTTAGGCAGCGTGCAGGACTTGACCTCATGGCCTCCTCCACACCTGACGCAGCGTGCTGGTAGGTGACAGTTCCTGGAACTGTGGTTAAATTGTTGGCAGTTGAAACACTGCGGCAGTCCTTGCCTTGGCGCGAATTGGCCTCACAGTGATTTCTGACGCCCAACAGTTGAGTCAGCTGCCAGATCTGAGTCCAGCTGCCAGTCTTCTTGAAACGAATGTAGAAAACTATTCGTTTGGTGGCGACCAGCCTGGTCACGGCGCTGGAGTGGAGCGACGTGGGTTGGAGTGAAAACCTAGGTCGCGGAGCTCATCTGCAATGTCCTCAGTGGCGGTCCAGGCAGGCAGCCCCCTGACAACTGTCTTCAGTTCCTGCTCCTCTCGTAGGACTGAAGGTGTGGAAGGACAGCTTGGAGTCCAGCAGTTCCCTCTGCGCGGTCCTGAAGCATAGCTCGCTGGAGCACAGGATATGTAGGGCGGGTGCCTACATATATATTTAGCTTCAAATTGGCAGCCAGCGTCCCTTAGCCGGCGAAAAAAGCGGCGTCCACGCGGTTACGCCTTGGACAACTAAAGGAGGGATCCTTTGTTTGCGGCGCTCGCCGACAGCAGGTTCTCGTGCCTGTGGAATTGTGCAGGCGTTTGATGAGCTGGAGGCGTTTGAGGCGCGTCTCCCTCTCTTCCTGGTGTGCACGGCCTGCCATTGTTCGTCTTCACCGTTGTGCGGATCGGAGGTGGCCGGCGCGTCTTCACTGGGGTGGGGTTCTACTTCCATCTCGGAGTAGTGTAGTTAGTCCCGCCAGGCAGGGCAGCGGTGTTGGTAGGCGCTGATTATTGATCGGTGGGTGGGTGGGCGGGCGGGAGCCCCGCCACAGGTACCGTTAGCTTCCGCTAGCTACGGACCACGTGGCGACAAAGAATGCTTACACACTAACAATTGATATAATACCTAACAGTTATAATGGGTTGATCTTACAAACTATTGTATATACACACAAACTTAACATCACTGTTAACAATTCTTAAGCGGAATAAAATTACTAGAATACTATAATATAATATGTTGAGTATTAAGAGTAATAAATAAATAAAGAATATCAATAAGTAAACACGAGGCGCTTAGCCAAAGGACAAGTCCTATGCTATTACACTATAATAATATAATATTAATAATAATTACAATTCTATTTAACAATTATGTTATGATAATAGAGTTTCTTGCTGCATTTAGGAAATTATTTAGTCCATGATTAATTTCGGCTAATGTCTCGGATGCAGGCAAACTGATTCACTGTGTTGAGATATTTGTGTAAAAACAAGTTTACTAAACTAACACACAGGCAGGGCAGCGGCGCGTGTAGGCGCCGAGTATTGATCGGTTGTTGGGCGGGCGGGCGGGAGTACCGTTACAAGTACCGTTAGCTTCCGCTGGCTCCGGACCACGTGGCGACCAAGAATGTTTTGCACACTTACAGTTGGTGTATTGGTTATCTTACAAACTACTACACTGTACAAAAAACTTAGCTAACATTGTTAACAATTCATATGTGTATTAATAACAAGACTACAATAATAAATATGTTAATTAATGAGAATGATAAATAAACACGTTGCGTTCCGCCAAAAGGCAAGTCTGGTGTTATTACACTACGTAAATAACAAGTTTAGTAACACTATTTGATAATTGTTTATAGTGTGCAAATAGGATTTAGTTCCGACAGAGTTCCATGTGGGACAAACACTAAACTTCTCCTTATAAAAGGGAATAGTTAAGGGCAGGCAGAACAAAAGTCTAAAATAAATATAATAGTTGGGAAAAATTGTTAGTTTGTAAAGTACTAATGTTAGAAACTCACAAATAGCAGGGCAGCGATGAATGGTTAATCCAAAAAACAGCACAGCGCCACACTAACACATGGTGTCACTAGGAAATAGGCACAATTTTTAAACAACACTGTGAGTAAACCACAAACAAGGCACGAACTGAGCGGAGCGAAAGCGCGGCACGTCCGAGGCAGTACGGCGGGTGAGACGAGAGTGAGTATAGGCCCAAATTCTAAAAAAGGCTCTAAGCTGGATATCTGGCGTCGCGCGAGCGCGACCAATAGGGTGGCAGCTCGAACGCGATTGGCCGCGCTCGCGCGACGCCCAAATTCGAGGTAACCCCGAATTTCAGGCCACGGCTTCATGCCGTTTCACCCGCCGTACTGCTCGGACGTGCCGCGCTGTCGCTCCGTTCTTGCTTTGTTTCCGCTCAGTTTGTGCTGTGCTTTGTTTTTGTGCGTGCCTAGTTTGTCTCTAGTGACACTAATTAAAACTCTGTGTTGTGAAGTGCCTATTTGATATTGGATACCACATTTTGCCGTTCTTCGGGTGGTGAGATCTAATAGTATTAGTTACTTTTAATTAACACATCACACCTGTACTGACCATTAAGGTGTTTGATTTGTTCTACAGGTCAAAGTCCACATTAAATTGAAAACTTGTGTTTATGCAGGATAACTCCGCAGTAAACCAAAATGTATCTTAGTAAAACAAGCAGCTTCATTTTAATATTTGCTAGTACAAAAAATTACTTTTACACTTTTGCATACTAGTTTGTATTGTTTTTGACTTGTTCTCTACAATTCATTATTAACTAGGAATTTGTGTCTTTGCAGATGTAAGTTCTGCTGTTTTAAAGCAAATTCTAATAGTAAATAATCAACAATACATCGTGTAATAAATCTTAGTGCATTATTTGCATTATTTGATACGTTTGAACAATAATTTTGTTCTGATTTATACATACAAATTAGTTTTTAATAGTTTTTAATAGATTATTATTGTTTTGACACCTCAGTAAATTTATAATAATCCCTTTTAGGAACTTTAATACAGTTTCCACTAGAGTTACTGAATTTATATAAACAAACTAGATAAAAGGTTCAACAGCTACTGTGTCACAGCTGGTAAATAAGTCGCTGTACTAAATTCAATTAAAACTGTTGCTCACTGTACTCGCAAATTTTATTAAAATTTAAAACACTGTGATTTGTTTGCAATGTACTAAAATGTTTTGATACCTGTGTACCTAGCATACATAAACTATCATATTAGATAAGTTCTAAGGTACTTGTTAACCAAGCAGATTAGGTGACCACGTGCTCAGACGACCACGTGCTCCGCGAGGCCGGAAACTAACGGTACAGGCCTAACGGTACTCCCGGCCCGCCGACACCGATCAATAACCAGCGCGCCTGCGACCCCGCGCTCTCAATAGAGCCTTTGTAACGCCGCCGCCCTGCCTGGCGGGACTTCCCCAGCCAGTCGGGCCCCTTTGTTGTATTGTTTGCAGGATGGAAGTGGAATCCGAGCCACATGCCGCCACCGAGCTAACTACCGCCGACCCGTCCAACGGAGATGAATCGTGGCAGTCCGTCCAACCAAGAAAACGAGGGAGACGGGCCTCCACGTCATCTGAATCTTCAACATGAAAATTTTGTCCCAGCGCAAAACATTCTGGAAATACTGTTGGAGAGCGCCGCCAGCCGCGGCATACCGCCGATCATCATTCAAGGAGTGACTGCCTGGACATCCCTCTTACGCCGCCTTAAAAGTGCTGGCTGCAATTTTGAGGCGAAATATGTGGGCACCCGACTGCACATTTTATGTAAAAGCGAGTTCTGTTTTAGAAACGGCACAACGCGAACTTCTGGACGCCAAGCTCGCCTTCCACACCTTCAGTCTGAAGGAAGAACAAGAGCTGAAGACAGTTAATCAGGGGACTTCCGGCATGGACGTCACCTGAGGACATAGCGGAGGATCTTCCGCGACCAGGGGTACACTCCTACACATGTCGCACCCCTCCAACGCCGCGACCAGGCTGGTCGCCATCAAACCAACAGCTTCTATGTGCGTTTCAGGAAAACAGTAGCTGGGGCGAAAATATGGCAGCTCACAGCACTACTGGGAGTAAGAGTATCGGTGGACCAGTTCACGCCGAGGAGAGGACTGCGCAGTGCTACAACTGCCAGCAGTTCAATCACAGCTCGAGGAACTGCCACCTCCCAGCACGCTGTGTCAGATGTGGAGGAGCCACAACGTAACAAATTGCACCTTGCCAAAAGACAGCAGGTGCAAATGCACTAATTTGTGGTGGAGAGCACCCCGCGAGCTACAGGGGCTGCGGAGCGCATAAACGGGCCCTGGGCGCGCTGCACCGCCGCGAGGCGCCGCAGCGGCGCTCGGGCACCGCCACTGCTGCGCGACCGGTCACTGGGCAGCACGTGCCCCACCACCTGTTAATGTTTCTGCCCGCAGATTATGCCGATGTACTAGCCGCCCCCAGGCTCCGTCCGGACCAACCCATTCCACAACAGACACCAGCTGCAGCACCCGTAGCTCCGGCCCACACAAACACTACAATTGCTCCTGCTCCTGCTCCCAGAAAGCAGAGAGCCGCAAAGGCAGCAGCCACAGAGCCGGAAGCCGCAGCCCCACCTGCCTCAGCTGCCTCAGCCTCAACCACCGCTACTCAGCAGAGAAGGCCGAGGGCCCGCTCAAACCGCCGTAGCATAACTAACAAGCAAGTCTCTGTTACAGTTCACTCGCAGGAGAAAGAGAAAGTGGTGGAACCAATGGAGGAACAAACCCCAGCGGCAACCACAACCAACACCTCGGCGGAATCAAAGGACAGGAATCCCAACTGCGAGCCTACCTCACAGCCAAAGGGCTTCCTGTCCCACGACGCTGTCCTTAAGTGGATAACCTCCCTAATTTCAATAGTATCCGACAGCAAAAAAAACTCCTAGCGAGTTGCTTGCTGCCATATTAATGTCATTCCAGGAACTCCTCTCCAATGGATAGACGCCTAAAAATTGTCACCTGGAACGCGAACGGCGTAGCGACGCGGAGAAACGAACTCCATCTATTTGCAGCTGATCACGAACGTCGACTTATTACTTCTAACGGAAACACACCTGCAACCCGCCACTGTATTCAATGTTCCAGGTTACCAAACCTACCGGACCGATAGACCGCCACGTGGCCCAAAGGAATCCCGGGGGAGGAACAGCTATCTTGGTTCACAGGAGAGTTGTGCACCGCCAAGGTCCACGCCGCTACTAATGACCTCGAGTCCACCGGCATTGCCGTCAATGCTGGTGGCTCCTCAGGTATGTGTGTTCGCAGCTTACTCCGCGCCGTCGCTGTCCTCCGCCCTGACGAGCTTGACATCTTGCTCGGCAGCGGGAACACTGTAATAAATAGGTGGTGACCTCAATGCCAAGCACCAGTCATGGCATAGCAGGCGGATGAACACCAAGGGCCGAAGACTTCACAACTAGTTTTAGATAGAGGTGACACGATTGTAGCCGCGCCTGTGGACCCTACGCACTATCCGACGAGGCTCAACGCACTTCCTGATGTCATAGATGTGTTTCTGTTTAAGGAACTACAGCATCATGTGGAAGTGCGAGTGGCAGATGACTTATCGTCTGACCATGTACCCGTCATAGCAGTTCTAGCGACGACTCCAGCTTCAAGGATTCCTTCAATGGGCACCTCAATCAGAACTAACTGGGAGGTGTACAGCCGTATCCTGAGCGAGCAACTGCAGCCCCCAGCGAACAGCCACTAATCCAAAATGCCCTAGACATCATATGTTTCAGACTTGAACTCAGCAGTCACGGATGCTCTGGCGGCGGCCTCACGACCTGGACGTCCAAAAAACACCAGGGTCGGCCTTTGCCTGCCATCATTAGGATGGCTGTAGACAAAAGGAGGCGTCTTCGTCGAATATGGCAGAGAACGCGACATCCGGCTACCAAACGGGCCTTCAACGTGCAGTGCAGCATTGTCAAACAGATGTTGTATGATACAGGACAGAGACCTGGAACTCATACCTTTCTAGTCTTGAGCATAGAGGATGGCAGTGCCTGGAAGACTGCAAAAATCCTGAGGAGCGAGAAATCCACGCACCAGCCCCTGCACGGTCAACAAGGACTTGTTTACTCTGCTACTGACAAGGCCGAAGCTTTTGCAGATACGATGGAGGAGCAATTCAGCCCGAATGCGGATATTTATGACGACGACCACTGCGAACACGTCGAGAGCAACACTAAACAATTTTTTTGTTACAGCTCCCGACATCGAGATAGAGCCGATTACTCTTGATGAGCTACAAGCCACCATCAAGAAATCGAAACCGCGCAAAGCCCCCGGACTAGATGGAGTTGGATCCAGGGCACTCCTTGCAGCTCCTATAGCCCTGTTAATGTGCTTGGTTACAGTGTTCAACGACGCTATTCGACTACAACACTTTCCCACCAGCTGGAAGGTCGCTAAAGTCATCCTTATTCCCAAGCCCGGGAAATCCAGGACTATTCCCACAAAAACTTCCGCCCCATCTCACTCCTTTCGTCCATCTCAAAAATTTTTGAGAGACTCCTCCTATCGCCGCATTGCTCCTTTCCTGGACGGCTTTATCCGACCTGAACAGTTTGGCTTCAGGCGCGACCACTCGACAACCCCAACAGCTGGTACGTGTTGTCAACATGCTGGTGGACAACGCCAATTTTAAATCTGTGCTCTGTTGCAGTGTTCCTGGACGTCAGCAAAGCATTTGACAAGGTCTGGCATGAGGGCCTGCTCTACAAGCTGGCAAACTCACCGGTGCCCCCCTGCATAACACACCTCATCCGTCCTATCTGACTGGCCGCTCATTCCGCATTTGTGTAGATGGAGAGCTGTCCTCAGAGAGAGCGATCGAAGCAGGCGTCCCCCCAAGGGCAGCGTCCTGGGACCAGTGCTGTACCTCGTTTACACTAATGACAATGCCACTGGTCCCCAGAGTAACGCTATCTCTGTATGCCGATGATGCCATGTTTCTGTGCAGGAGCTTTCAACCGATGCGTGCCGCTGACGTCATGCAACAGCAAATGGATCTTCTCTCCCCCTGGCTAGAGAAATGGCGTATCCGCATAAACACTGACAAGAGCACAGCTGTTTGTTTCAGAAAGCGCCGTAGGATGCCGCGCGAAGACTCCCGCCGCCTGTGACACTTGATGACGAGCCGATTGCTTGGAAGGAACAAGCTAAATATCTTGGTGTTACGCTTGATTCCAGATTAAACTTCGGTCCTCACGCGAAAAGGAAAAGCAGTTTAGAGGCCAAGCGGATCGCAGGATCAATAGGTCCTCTAATTAACCGTAGATCACCCCCTACCAATGGGTGCAAAAGTCTCCATCTTCTAGCTGTTGTCAGATCACTAATGATGTATGCTTGCACAGCTTGGTGGTCAAACTGCAGCCGCTCAAACCGAAAAGCCCTGGAAAACCATCCAATCCAAGGCCCTCGCTCCATCACTCGCCAACCATGGTTCGTCCGCAACGAAACAATAAGGAATTCGTTACAGAACCCAACTCTAGACGTCTTCGCGAGGATAACTTCAGAAAAATTCTTCGAGGCAGTTGCAGCATCGGAACATCCCCACATCGCAGCCATCGCAGAGCCGTACGCCGGACCAGACGACTACAGACGACGACCGGCCACAATTCTGGACGACCCTCCGTAAAAGAATACTCATCCCAAGGATGAAGCCGCGATCCCAATCCTGGGACGTAACCAGCAAAATCACACTAACAAAATTTTTTGTTTCAGAACACAACAATCTAATTAGGCCAAATTAATAGTTATGTTTTCAGAGCTTCCTCTACAGTCAGTGGACCTAGGGTCCAGGTGCTGTACGGCCACGACAGGACGTGGCAGCAGAGTGGTTTAGTGGGTAAAAATCCCACATAACTGGGACGCCAGTACCTTTTGAAGGTTCCCTCTGCTTAACAAAAAAAAAAAAAAAAAAAAAAAAAAAAAAAAAAAAAAAAAAAAAAAAAACGGCTTTCTATCTGTATCCCCGCAACCGAGTACAGCGCAACATGTCAGGACGAGGCAAAGGCGGTAAAGTGAAGGGAAAGGCAAAGTCCCGCTCGTCCAGGGCCGGTCTACAGTTCCCGGTCGGCAGGATCCACCGTCTGCTCCGCAAGGGCAACTACGCCGAGCGAGTGGGTGCCGGAGCTCCGGTCTACCTGGCCGCCGTCATGGAGTATCTCGCCGCCGAGGTTCTCGAGTTGGCCGGTAACGCGGCCCGTGACAACAAGAAGACCAGGATCATTCCCCGTCACCTTCAGCTGGCCATCAGGAATGACGAGGAGCTGAACAAGCTCCTGTCCGGTGTCACCATCGCCCAGGGAGGTGTACTGCCAAACATCCAGGCCGTGCTCCTGCCCAAGAAGACCGAGAAGAAGGCCTAAGTCGCCCGCCAGCGCGCGACACAAAGCCGCCCGCCCGGCTCCCACAAACGGCCTTTTTAAAGGCCACCACAATATCACTCGTTTTCACGTTTTACGACTTTAATAATCCTATTTCTCACTCTTGTCGTATATTTCCGACATGTATCTAGTAATTACTATGCTAATTAATAGTAAAACTGTCATTATTACCATCACAAATTACATAAAAATTTAATAATGTACACGAATATATAACACTTTTTGCCAATTGATGTTATCGAATAATAACAGTTTATTCAAATACTAAACAGTGTGCGTAAATTTATATCTATTTATAACTAATTACTGGTCTTCAAAATATATATATATATATATATATATATATATATATTTATTTATATTAATAATTAACACATTTAACTGTACACTTTAAATAGTTGTTTTCACTCTAATTAACTGTATAAAATAAAAAATATCACTTCTCTTTATTGTCTATTATACAATCTTAACTTAAATTCACCGTCTTTGTCATTTTATAATTAGTTTTAAACACGAAATCTAAACCTTTTCTCTCTAATTTAGTCGTTTTACAGCATATTTCTGTGGCTAGAAAACCAATCACTTGTACATTGATTTATTATTAAACTTTTTCTTTTATTTTGTTACAGTAATCGTTTACATTATCATCAATTTTATTTGCAAATATCATTTATATTTATATATATTAATCCTACTTACTACAGCGAATTCACTGTGTTTACAAATTAAAACTGTTTGCTATTGTTCTTTCGGTATTATTATAAAGAGCAGATTGATTTTCTATTCTTTTCCTGTATTACGAACTTCTGTCAACCTCCGACCGCTCGCGATTTTCACTGGAACTATGTTAACAGTTCAGTTAACAGTGTAGTATTGTTTATATATTATAGCAAAAAACAACAATGATTCAGTTTACAATAATTATTATTTTATATTCAAAGTGTGATATAAATTCCAAATGTCGCATAGAATAGTAAGTTGATAGTGATAAATTTTGTTAATTACAAGCACTGTCAACCCCACATATTGCGATATTCACTGGAATATGTTAACAGTTTACATTTAGTTTGTAGTCATAGTGATTTGCAACAAATAAAAATCACTTATTCAGTTATAAATATACTTTATACGTGTATAGTTCAATAATTTTAAAGGTCGTTTAGTAAATTTGAAAAATAGAAGAATCAGCGAATATTCGGTGATTGTAACGAAGTAAATATGTAAATTTGCTGTTATCCACGCTAATTAAATTTAACGTAATTAGTTGTAAACGGATAAAAACGTGGATTAAATATCAGTGATAAACGCGCGCCGCTTGATCTGGGCTTGGAGTTTGCAAGCTCGAGTAAATTTTTTTTCTAAAAGAGCAAGCAGCGCGAAGCGCTGCGCAGCGGGCAAGCATCGCGTGATCTGACAAATTCTGAAAATTTTGTTAAATTCAGAATAGTAGGCTATACTGTTTTAAACGTGTTTCATTACTAATTTGTGTTTTTTTTTTTTTTCGTACGGAAATTAATAAACTCGTAAACTTAATCTAATAAACGTAATCTAACTTATATAAATTAAAATAGAGAATGCGGGAACATACTGGAAAATGCCCATTTTAAACTTAAAGTACACTGACTTGGATCACATTACAGTGGTATGAATCAAGCAATCGCAATCAGGTTCGCTAGACCGAGCAGATTTACACTTGTTAACAGACAACTCTCTGGCGCTACAGCTACAGGACTCGGATCTGCAGTATATCCACTAACCTCACATGTCTGTTTTATATGTATTTTCTACGTTATTCCTTTTTATTTTCAAATTTACAACCTGTCCAGGTATCGACAATTGTAAGTAAACCGTCGTTGACAACTCTATTTCACCGTATTAACTAGAAACCGGGAGAATTATCAATGTTAACGGATACGTACACTCTGATTGGTCGAATAGTGACCGACCAATCAAGTCAAGCCACCTCCTACCTATATAAGCGTGTGTTAACAGTTCACCGTATATATTCTATCTCCACGCACATGCGCACTGTACACTAGATGACTTTATCACACGATTTCACCTGTTAAATACCGTTTTAAAACGTTAAAACTGTATTTAACGTATATCTTGTTGTAATCTAAATCGACCTGTACTTACAACTAGTGGTATTTCGATAAAATATAAATTTTCAAGAGTAACTTTCGGCTCTTATATTGAAGTGTATATAAAACATTACGAATACTATGAATAACGAACGATCAGATCAATTGGGCGATTACCGTATTTGTAAATTTAATGTTTAAAGTTTAAAGATTGTATTTAAACATAACTTAAATAGGTAATTTCAATATAAAACAAGTCGAGAGTTGCTTGTTTTAGCCAACATAATAACACAATTCCAATGTTTACACAACTAAAAGCGGTAAAATAAGCGAAAATTACAAGTTATGTTTAATCAGAGTTCAACGGTTCTTGGTTAATATTAGAAGTCATGTGTATAAAACATGACAGAAACTATGGTTTTCGATCGAATTGCAATTGACGTATTTTTTTTTTTTTTTTTTTTTTTTTTATTGTAAACTCAATGTTTGTTTTAAAAAAATAAATAAATAAACAGAAAATTATACAATTTTACAGTGAAATCGGACTATGTTTAAAAAAAAAGAAAAAAGGAATTGTAAAATTCCTGGAATAAAATATTTATGACAAGCACAAAGTCATAAATTTGGTATTTTCGATAGAAAATATAGTCGAGAGCGACTTGAAACAACCAGTTTTACATCGGTTTTACAACTATAAGCGGTAAAATAAGCGAAAACGAACGAGTTATTGGTGGCCTTTAGAAAGGCCGTTTGTGCGGAGCGGGCTCGCTCGTTGCGGCTGGCGCTGCCGGCCGGCTTACTTGGAGCTGGTGTACTTGGTCACGGCCTTGGTACCCTCGCTCACGGCGTGCTTGGCCAACTCGCCGGGCAACAGGAGCCTGACGGCGGTCTGGATCTCCCGCGACGTGATGGTCGACCGCTTGTTGTAGTGGGCCAGGCGGGAAGCTTCGGCGGCTATGCGCTCGAATATGTCGTTCACGAAGCTGTTCATGATGGACATGGCCTTGCTGGAGACGCCGGTGTCGGGGTGGACCTGTTTCAGCACCTTGTAGATGTAGATGGCATAACTCTCCTTCCTCCTGCGCTTCTTCTTCTTGTCGCCCTTGGTGATGTTCTTCTGGGCCTTGCCGGCCTTCTTGACGGCTTTTCCGCTCGCTTTCGGTGGCATCCTGAGTCGCTGGTTTGTACCGGGAGTATAGGCCAAAATTCTAAAAAAGGCTCTAAGCTGGATATCTGGCGTCGCGCGAGCGCGACCAATAGGGTGGCAGCTCGAACGCGATTGGCCGCGCTCGCGCGACGCCCAAATTCGAGGTAACCCCGAATTTCAGGCCACGGCTTCTATCTGTATCCCCGCAACCGAGTACAGCGCAACATGTCAGGACGAGGCAAAGGCGGTAAAGTGAAGGGAAAGGCAAAGTCCCGCTCGTCCAGGGCCGGTCTACAGTTCCCGGTCGGCAGGATCCACCGTCTGCTCCGCAAGGGCAACTACGCCGAGCGAGTGGGTGCCGGAGCTCCGGTCTACCTGGCCGCCGTCATGGAGTATCTCGCCGCCGAGGTTCTCGAGTTGGCCGGTAACGCGGCCCGTGACAACAAGAAGACCAGGATCATTCCCCGTCACCTTCAGCTGGCCATCAGGAATGACGAGGAGCTGAACAAGCTCCTGTCCGGTGTCACCATCGCCCAGGGAGGTGTACTGCCAAACATCCAGGCCGTGCTCCTGCCCAAGAAGACCGAGAAGAAGGCCTAAGTCGCCCGCCAGCGCGCGACACAAAGCCGCCCGCCCGGCTCCCACAAACGGCCTTTTTAAAGGCCACCACAATATCACTCGTTTTCACGTTTTACGACTTTAATAATCCTATTTCTCACTCTTGTCGTATATTTCCGACATGTATCTAGTAATTACTATGCTAATTAATAGTAAAACTGTCATTATTACCATCACAAATTACATAAAAATTTAATAATGTACACGAATATATAACACTTTTTGCCAATTGATGTTATCGAATAATAACAGTTTATTCAAATACTAAACAGTGTGCGTAAATTTTATATCTATTTATAACTAATTACTGGTCTTCAAAATATATATATATATATATATATTTATTTATATTAATAATTAACACATTTAACTGTACACTTTAAATAGTTGTTTTCACTCTAATTAACTGTATAAAATAAAAAATATCACTTCTCTTTATTGTCTATTATACAATCTTAACTTAAATTCACCGTCTTTGTCATTTTATAATTAGTTTTAAACACGAAATCTAAACCTTTTCTCTCTAATTTAGTCGTTTTACAGCATATTTCTGTGGCTAGAAAACCAATCACTTGTACATTGATTTATTATTAAACTTTTTCTTTTATTTTGTTACAGTAATCGTTTACATTATCATCAATTTTATTTGCAAATATCATTTATATTTATATATATTAATCCTACTTACTACAGCGAATTCACTGTGTTTACAAATTAAAACTGTTTGCTATTGTTCTTTCGGTATTATTATAAAGAGCAGATTGATTTTCTATTCTTTTCCTGTATTACGAACTTCTGTCAACCTCCGACCGCTCGCGATTTTCACTGGAACTATGTTAACAGTTCAGTTAACAGTGTAGTATTGTTTATATATTATAGCAAAAAACAACAATGATTCAGTTTACAATAATTATTATTTTATATTCAAAGTGTGATATAAATTCCAAATGTCGCATAGAATAGTAAGTTGATAGTGATAAATTTTGTTAATTACAAGCACTGTCAACCCCACATATTGCGATATTCACTGGTATATGTTAACAGTTTACATTTAGTTTGTAGTCATAGTGATTTGCAACAAATAAAAATCACTTATTCAGTTATAAATATACTTTATACGTGGCATAGTTCAATAATTTTAAAGGTCGTTTAGTAAATTTGAAAAATAGAAGAATCAGCGAATATTCGGTGATTGTAACGAAGTAAATATGTAAATTTGCTGTTATCCACGCTAATTAAATTTAACGTAATTAGTTGTAAACGGATAAAAACGTGGATTAAATATCAGTGATAAACGCGCGCCGCTTGATCTGAGCTTGGAGTTTGCAAGCTCGAGTAAATTTTTTTTCTAAAAGAGCAAGCAGCGCGAAGCGCTGCGCAGCGGGCAAGCATCGCGTGATCTGACAAATTCTGAAAATTTTGTTAAATTCAGAATAGTAGGCTATACTGTTTTAAACGTGTTTCATTACTAATTTGTGTTTTTTTTTTTTTTTCGTACGGAAATTAATAAACTCGTAAACTTAATCTAATAAACGTAATCTAACTTATATAAATTAAAATAGAGAATGCGGGAACATACTGGAAAATGCCCATTTTAAACTTAAAGTACACTGACTTGGATCACATTACAGTGGTATGAATCAAGCAATCGCAATCAGGTTCGCTAGACCGAGCAGATTTACACTTGTTAACAGACAACTCTCTGGCGCTACAGCTACAGGACTCGGATCTGCAGTATATCCACTCACCTGTCTGTTTTATATGTATTTTCTACGTTATTCCTTTTTATTTTCAAATTTACAACCTGTCCAGGTATCGACAATTGTAAGTAAACCGTCGTTGACAACTCTATTTCACCGTATTAACTAGAAACCGGGAGAATTATCAATGTTAACGGATACGTACACTCTGATTGGTCGAATAGTGACCGACCAATCAAGTCAAGCCACCTCCTACCTATATAAGCGTGTGTTAACAGTTCACCGTATATATTCTATCTCCACGCACATGCGCACTGTACACTAGATGACTTTATCACACGATTTCACCTGTTAAATACCGTTTTAAAACGTTAAAACTGTATTTAACGTATATCTTGTTGTAATCTAAATCGACCTGTACTTACAACTAGTGGTATTTCGATAAAATATAAATTTTCAAGAGTAACTTTCGGCTCTTATATTGAAGTGTATATAAAACATTACGAATACTATGAATAACGAACGATCAGATCAATTGGGCGATTACCGTATTTGTAAATTTAATGTTTAAAGTTTAAAGATTGTATTTAAACATAACTTAAACAGGTAATTTCAATATAAAACAAGTCGAGAGTTGCTTGTTTTAGCCAACATAATAACACAATTCCAATGTTTACACAACTAAAAGCGGTAAAATAAGCGAAAATTACAAGTTATGTTTAATCAGAGTTCAACGGTTCTTGGTTAATATTAGAAGTCATGTGTATAAAACATGACAGAAACTATGGTTTTCGATCGAATTGCAATTGACGTATTTTTTTTTTTTTTTTTTTTTTTTTTTTTTTTATTGTAAACTCAATGTTTGTTTGAAAAAAAAAAAATAAATAAACAGAAAATTATACAATTTTACAGTGAAATCGGACTATGTTTAAAAAGAAAAAAAAAAAAAAGGAATTGTAAAATTCCTGGAATAAAATATTTATGACAAGCACAAAGTCATAAATTTGGTATTTTCGATAGAAAATATAGTCGAGAGCGACTTGAAACAACCAGTTTTACATCGGTTTTACAACTATAAGCGGTAAAATAAGCGAAAACGAACGAGTTATTGGTGGCCTTTAGAAAGGCCGTTTGTGCGGAGCGGGCTCGCTCGTTGCGGCGCTGGCCGGCTTACTTGGAGCTGGTGTACTTGGTCACGGCCTTGGTACCCTCGCTCACGGCGTGCTTGGCCAACTCGCCGGGCAACAGGAGCCTGACGGCGGTCTGGATCTCCCGCGACGTGATGGTCGACCGCTTGTTGTAGTGGGCCAGGCGGGAAGCTTCGGCGGCTATGCGCTCGAATATGTCGTTCACGAAGCTGTTCATGATGGACATGGCCTTGCTGGAGACGCCGGTGTCGGGGTGGACCTGTTTCAGTACCTTGTAGATGTAGATGGCATAACTCTCCTTCCTCCTGCGCTTCTTCTTCTTATCGCCCTTGGTGATGTTCTTCTGGGCCTTGCCGGCCTTCTTGACGGCTTTTCCGCTCGCTTTCGGTGGCATCCTGAGTCGCTGGTTTGTACCGGGAGTATAGGCCAAAATTCTAAAAAAGGCTCTAAGCTGGATATCTGGCGTCGCGCGAGCGCGACCAATAGGGTGGCAGCTCGAACGCGATTGGCCGCGCTCGCGCGACGCCCAAATTCGAGGTAACCCCGAATTTCAGGCCACGGCTTCTATCTGTATCCCCGCAACCGAGTACAGCGCAACATGTCAGGACGAGGCAAAGGCGGTAAAGTGAAGGGAAAGGCAAAGTCCCGCTCGTCCAGGGCCGGTCTACAGTTCCCGGTCGGCAGGATCCACCGTCTGCTCCGCAAGGGCAACTACGCCGAGCGAGTGGGTGCCGGAGCTCCGGTCTACCTGGCCGCCGTCATGGAGTATCTCGCCGCCGAGGTTCTCGAGTTGGCCGGTAACGCGGCCCGTGACAACAAGAAGACCAGGATCATTCCCCGTCACCTTCAGCTGGCCATCAGGAATGACGAGGAGCTGAACAAGCTCCTGTCCGGTGTCACCATCGCCCAGGGAGGTGTACTGCCAAACATCCAGGCCGTGCTCCTGCCCAAGAAGACCGAGAAGAAGGCCTAAGTCGCCCGCCAGCGCGCGACACAAAGCCGCCCGCCCGGCTCCCACAAACGGCCTTTTTAAAGGCCACCACAATATCACTCGTTTTCACGTTTTACGACTTTAATAATCCTATTTCTCACTCTTGTCGTATATTTCCGACATGTATCTAGTAATTACTATGCTAATTAATAGTAAAACTGTCATTATTACCATCACAAATTACATAAAAATTTAATAATGTACACGAATATATAACACTTTTTGCCAATTGATGTTATCGAATAATAACAGTTTATTCAAATACTAAACAGTGTGCGTAAATTTTATATCTATTTATAACTAATTACTGGTCTTCAAAATATATATATATATATATATATATATATATATATTTATTTATATTAATAATTAACACATTTAACTGTACACTTTAAATAGTTGTTTTCACTCTAATTAACTGTATAAAATAAAAAATATCACTTCTCTTTATTGTCTATTATACAATCTTAACTTAAATTCACCGTCTTTGTCATTTTATAATTAGTTTTAAACACGAAATCTAAACCTTTTCTCTCTAATTTAGTCGTTTTACAGCATATTTCTGTGGCTAGAAAACCAATCACTTGTACATTGATTTATTATTAAACTTTTTCTTTTATTTTGTTACAGTAATCGTTTACATTATCATCAATTTTATTTGCAAATATCATTTATATTTATATATATTAATCCTACTTACTACAGCGAATTCACTGTGTTTACAAATTAAAACTGTTTGCTATTGTTCTTTCGGTATTATTATAAAGAGCAGATTGATTTTCTATTCTTTTCCTGTATTACGAACTTCTGTCAACCTCCGACCGCTCGCGATTTTCACTGGAACTATGTTAACAGTTCAGTTAACAGTGTAGTATTGTTTATATATTATAGCAAAAAACAACAATGATTCAGTTTACAATAATTATTATTTTATATTCAAAGTGTGATATAAATTCCAAATGTCGCATAGAATAGTAAGTTGATAGTGATAAATTTTGTTAATTACAAGCACTGTCAACCCCACATATTGCGATATTCACTGGTATATGTTAACAGTTTACATTTAGTTTGTAGTCATAGTGATTTGCAACAAATAAAAATCACTTATTCAGTTATAAATATACTTTATACGTGGCATAGTTCAATAATTTTAAAGGTCGTTTAGTAAATTTGAAAAATAGAAGAATCAGCGAATATTCGGTGATTGTAACGAAGTAAATATGTAAATTTGCTGTTATCCACGCTAATTAAATTTAACGTAATTAGTTGTAAACGGATAAAAACGTGGATTAAATATCAGTGATAAACGCGCGCCGCTTGATCTGAGCTTGGAGTTTGCAAGCTCGAGTAAATTTTTTTTCTAAAAGAGCAAGCAGCGCGAAGCGCTGCGCAGCGGGCAAGCATCGCGTGATCTGACAAATTCTGAAAATTTTGTTAAATTCAGAATAGTAGGCTATACTGTTTTAAACGTGTTTCATTACTAATTTGTGTTTTTTTTTTTTTTTCAAACGGAAATTAATAAACTCGTAAACTTAATCTAATAAACGTAATCTAACTTATATAAATTAAAATAGAGAATGCGGGAACATACTGGAAAATGCCCATTTTAAACTTAAAGTACACTGACTTGGATCACATTACAGTGGTATGAATCAAGCAATCGCAATCAGGTTCGCTAGACCGAGCAGATTTACACTTGTTAACAGACAACTCTCTGGCGCTACAGCTACAGCAGTATATCCACTCACCTGTCTGTTTTATATGTATTTTCTACGTTATTCCTTTTTATTTTCAAATTTACAACCTGTCCAGGTATCGACAATTGTAAGTAAACCGTCGTTGACAACTCTATTTCACCGTATTAACTAGAAACCGGGAGAATTATCAATGTTAACGGATACGTACACTCTGATTGGTCGAATAGTGACCGACCAATCAAGTCAAGCCACCTCCTACCTATATAAGCGTGTGTTAACAGTTCACCGTATATATTCTATCTCCACGCACATGCGCACTGTACACTAGATGACTTTATCACACGATTTCACCTGTTAAATACCGTTTTAAAACGTTAAAACTGTATTTAACGTATATCTTGTTGTAATCTAAATCGACCTGTACTTACAACTAGTGGTATTTCGATAAAATATAAATTTTCAAGAGTAACTTTCGGCTCTTATATTGAAGTGTATATAAAACATTACGAATACTATGAATAACGAACGATCAGATCAATTGGGCGATTACCGTATTTGTAAATTTAATGTTTAAAGTTTAAAGATTGTATTTAAACATAACTTAAATAGGTAATTTCAATATAAAACAAGTCGAGAGTTGCTTGTTTTAGCCAACATAATAACACAATTCCAATGTTTACACAACTAAAAGCGGTAAAATAAGCGAAAATTACAAGTTATGTTTAATCAGAGTTCAACGGTTCTTGGTTAATATTAGAAGTCATGTGTATAAAACATGACAGAAACTATGGTTTTCGATCGAATTGCAATTGACGTATTTTTTTTTTTTTTTTTTTTTTTTTATTGTAAACTCAAGTGTTTGTTTGAAAAATAAATAAATAAATAAACAGAAAATTATACAATTTTACAGTGAAATCGGACTATGTTTAAAAAGAAAAAAAGGAATTGTAAAATTCCTGGAATAAAATATTTATGACAAGCACAAAGTCATAAATTTGGTATTTTCGATAGAAAATATAGTCGAGAGCGACTTGAAACAACCAGTTTTACATCGGTTTTACAACTATAAGCGGTAAAATAAGCGAAAACGAACGAGTTATTGGTGGCCTTTAGAAAGGCCGTTTGTGCGGAGCGGGCTCGCTCGTTGCGGCGCTGGCCGGCTTACTTGGAGCTGGTGTACTTGGTCACGGCCTTGGTACCCTCGCTCACGGCGTGCTTGGCCAACTCGCCGGGCAACAGGAGCCTGACGGCGGTCTGGATCTCCCGCGACGTGATGGTCGACCGCTTGTTGTAGTGGGCCAGGCGGGAAGCTTCGGCGGCTATGCGCTCGAATATGTCGTTCACGAAGCTGTTCATGATGGACATGGCCTTGCTGGAGACGCCGGTGTCGGGGTGGACCTGTTTCAGTACCTTGTAGATGTAGATGGCATAACTCTCCTTCCTCCTGCGCTTCTTCTTCTTATCGCCCTTGGTGATGTTCTTCTGGGCCTTGCCGGCCTTCTTGACGGCTTTTCCGCTCGCTTTCGGTGGCATCCTGAGTCGCTGGTTTGTACCGGGAGTATAGGCCAAAATTCTAAAAAAGGCTCTAAGCTGGATATCTGGCGTCGCGCGAGCGCGACCAATAGGGTGGCAGCTCGAACGCGATTGGCCGCGCTCGCGCGACGCCCAAATTCGAGGTAACCCCGAATTTCAGGCCACGGCTTCTATCTGTATCCCCGCAACCGAGTACAGCGCAACATGTCAGGACGAGGCAAAGGCGGTAAAGTGAAGGGAAAGGCAAAGTCCCGCTCGTCCAGGGCCGGTCTACAGTTCCCGGTCGGCAGGATCCACCGTCTGCTCCGCAAGGGCAACTACGCCGAGCGAGTGGGTGCCGGAGCTCCGGTCTACCTGGCCGCCGTCATGGAGTATCTCGCCGCCGAGGTTCTCGAGTTGGCCGGTAACGCGGCCCGTGACAACAAGAAGACCAGGATCATTCCCCGTCACCTTCAGCTGGCCATCAGGAATGACGAGGAGCTGAACAAGCTCCTGTCCGGTGTCACCATCGCCCAGGGAGGTGTACTGCCAAACATCCAGGCCGTGCTCCTGCCCAAGAAGACCGAGAAGAAGGCCTAAGTCGCCCGCCAGCGCGCGACACAAAGCCGCCCGCCCGGCTCCCACAAACGGCCTTTTTAAAGGCCACCACAATATCACTCGTTTTCACGTTTTACGACTTTAATAATCCTATTTCTCACTCTTGTCGTATATTTCCGACATGTATCTAGTAATTACTATGCTAATTAATAGTAAAACTGTCATTATTACCATCACAAATTACATAAAAATTTAATAATGTACACGAATATATAACACTTTTTGCCAATTGATGTTATCGAATAATAACAGTTTATTCAAATACTAAACAGTGTGCGTAAATTTTATATCTATTTATAACTAATTACTGGTCTTCAAAATATATATATATATATATATTTATTTATATTAATAATTAACACATTTAACTGTACACTTTAAATAGTTGTTTTCACTCTAATTAACTGTATAAAATAAAAAATATCACTTCTCTTTATTGTCTATTATACAATCTTAACTTAAATTCACCGTCTTTGTCATTTTATAATTAGTTTTAAACACGAAATCTAAACCTTTTCTCTCTAATTTAGTCGTTTTACAGCATATTTCTGTGGCTAGAAAACCAATCACTTGTACATTGATTTATTATTAAACTTTTTTTTTTCTTTTATTTTGTTACAGTAATCGTTTACATTATCATCAATTTTATTTGCAAATATCATTTATATTTATATATATTAATCCTACTTACTACAGCGAATTCACTGTGTTTACAAATTAAAACTGTTTGCTATTGTTCTTTCGGTATTATTATAAAGAGCAGATTGATTTTCTATTCTTTTCCTGTATTACGAACTTCTGTCAACCTCCGACCGCTCGCGATTTTCACTGGAACTATGTTAACAGTTCAGTTAACAGTGTAGTATTGTTTATATATTATAGCAAAAAACAACAATGATTCAGTTTACAATAATTATTATTTTATATTCAAAGTGTGATATAAATTCCAAATGTCGCATAGAATAGTAAGTTGATAGTGATAAATTTTGTTAATTACAAGCACTGTCAACCCCACATATTGCGATATTCACTGGTATATGTTAACAGTTTACATTTAGTTTGTAGTCATAGTGATTTGCAACAAATAAAAATCACTTATTCAGTTATAAATATACTTTATACGTGGTATAGTTCAATAATTTTAAAGGTCGTTTAGTAAATTTGAAAAATAGAAGAATCAGCGAATATTCGGTGATTGTAACGAAGTAAATATGTAAATTTGCTGTTATCCACGCTAATTAAATTTAACGTAATTAGTTGTAAACGGATAAAAACGTGGATTAAATATCAGTGATAAACGCGCGCCGCTTGATCTGAGCTTGGAGTTTGCAAGCTCGAGTAAATTTTTTTTCTAAAAGAGCAAGCAGCGCGAAGCGCTGCGCAGCGGGCAAGCATCGCGTGATCTGACAAATTCTGAAAATTTTGTTAAATTCAGAATAGTAGGCTATACTGTTTTAAACGTGTTTCATTACTAATTTGTGTTTTTTTTTTTTTTTTTCGTACGGAAATTAATAAACTCGTAAACTTAATCTAATAAACGTAATCTAACTTATATAAATTAAAATAGAGAATGCGGGAACATACTGGAAAATGCCCATTTTAAACTTAAAGTACACTGACTTGGATCACATTACAGTGGTATGAATCAAGCAATCGCAATCAGGTTCGCTAGACCGAGCAGATTTACACTTGTTAACAGACAACTCTCTGGCGCTACAGCTACAGGACTCGGATCTGCAGTATATCCACTCACCTGTCTGTTTTATATGTATTTTCTACGTTATTCCTTTTTATTTTCAAATTTACAACCTGTCCAGGTATCGACAATTGTAAGTAAACCGTCGTTGACAACTCTATTTCACCGTATTAACTAGAAACCGGGAGAATTATCAATGTTAACGGATACGTACACTCTGATTGGTCGAATAGTGACCGACCAATCAAGTCAAGCCACCTCCTACCTATATAAGCGTGTGTTAACAGTTCACCGTATATATTCTATCTCCACGCACATGCGCACTGTACACTAGATGACTTTATCACACGATTTCACCTGTTAAATACCGTTTTAAAACGTTAAAACTGTATTTAACGTATATCTTGTTGTAATCTAAATCGACCTGTACTTACAACTAGTGGTATTTCGATAAAATATAAATTTTCAAGAGTAACTTTCGGCTCTTATATTGAAGTGTATATAAAACATTACGAATACTATGAATAACGAACGATCAGATCAATTGGGCGATTACCGTATTTGTAAATTTAATGTTTAAAGTTTAAAGATTGTATTTAAACATAACTTAAATAGGTAATTTCAATATAAAACAAGTCGAGAGTTGCTTGTTTTAGCCAACATAATAACACAATTCCAATGTTTACACAACTAAAAGCGGTAAAATAAGCGAAAATTACAAGTTATGTTTAATCAGAGTTCAACGGTTCTTGGTTAATATTAGAAGTCATGTGTATAAAACATGACAGAAACTATGGTTTTCGATCGAATTGCAATTGACGTATTTTTTTTTTTTTTTTTTTTTTTTTTTTATTGTAAACTCAATGTTTGTGAAAAAAAAAATTGAAAAATAAATAAATAAACAGAAAATTATACAATTTTACAGTGAAATCGGACTATGTTTAAAAAGAAAAAAGGAAAAAAAAAGGAATTGTAAAATTCCTGGAATAAAATATTTATGACAAGCACAAAGTCATAAATTTGGTATTTTCGATAGAAAATATAGTCGAGAGCGACTTGAAACAACCAGTTTTACATCGGTTTTACAACTATAAGCGGTAAAATAAGCGAAAACGAACGAGTTATTGGTGGCCTTTAGAAAGGCCGTTTGTGCGGAGCGGGCTCGCTCGTTGCGGGGCGCTGGCCTGGCCGGCTTACTTGGAGCTGGTGTACTTGGTCACGGCCTTGGTACCCTCGCTCACGGCGTGCTTGGCCAACTCGCCGGGCAACAGGAGCCTGACGGCGGTCTGGATCTCCCGCGACGTGATGGTCGACCGCTTGTTGTAGTGGGCCAGGCGGGAAGCTTCGGCGGCTATGCGCTCGAATATGTCGTTCACGAAGCTGTTCATGATGGACATGGCCTTGCTGGAGACGCCGGTGTCGGGGTGGACCTGTTTCAGCACCTTGTAGATGTAGATGGCATAACTCTCCTTCCTCCTGCGCTTCTTCTTCTTATCGCCCTTGGTGATGTTCTTCTGGGCCTTGCCGGCCTTCTTGACGGCTTTTCCGCTCGCTTTCGGTGGCATCCTGAGTCGCTGGTTTGTACCGGGAGTATAGGCCAAAATTCTAAAAAAGGCTCTAAGCTGGATATCTGGCGTCGCGCGAGCGCGACCAATAGGGTGGCAGCTCGAACGCGATTGGCCGCGCTCGCGCGACGCCCAAATTCGAGGTAACCCCGAATTTCAGGCCACGGCTTCTCATTCTGCTCCGAGACGTGGACGAGTCAACAACTCTACTAGAGCGACCACGGATGAAGATGGATGAAGAGGGATCTGCCTCGGCGGTCTCAGATGGCGGAGCCGGTTTACCGGAGCCGCTGGCGACACTACTGGGGTCCCGCGCGGCTTGCCAAGCGGGCCCCGGCGCTGTCTGCCCAAAAGGCCTTTTACAAGGCCAACACACCGCTGGACGTCCCAGCAACACCAATCCACCCGGGACGGGAGATCAGGGCCCGGGTGAAGTCCGGTATTTACCGGAGTCCTGTCTTGCGATGTGCCAGGTGAGCCCGCCCCGGTCAGCCGACCGGGCCGCGGGATCCCAGCACCGCACTGCTGCTCAGGCCAGCACACATATTCCACCCGGGACTTGTCAGGGCCCGGGTGAAGTCCGGACTACCCCGGAAAGCTGCCAGGGTGCAGCGACTAAGTGCCAGGGGAACCTGCGCCGGTCTGAGGCCCAAAAAGGCCTTTCTAAAGGCCACTCTACAACACCGGGGATCTCAACCCCAGTGGCCCAGGCCATTGAGCCAGCTACCCCTGGGGCCAATTCCGGCTCATCAGGCCGTCCCGCCGCGGGTCTGCGGAAGCGGCAAGCGGCCCCAGCTCCCACTCTTCCGCCGAAGAGCCGACGGACGGACACCGCTGCCAGCGAAGACATGGAGGTTGAGCGAGGCCCCCGCATTCCTCCCATCATCATGGACGTCCCCAAAGGATGGGGCAGCCATGCTGTGACCATCAAACAGCTGGTTGGGGGCGACCTGGAGGCTGTCTGCACCGCTCGGACGCTACGGCTGAAGACGAGCACCGTGGCCCACTTCCGGCAACTGCAGAGATATCTGCAGGAACAAAACCTGAAATTCCACACTTTTGCTATGACCACCGAGCGCCTGCTTAAGGTGGTCATAAAGGGGCTACCAACCACCCTGTCGCCTGAGGAAATAACGGAGGCCTTCCAAGGAGAAAACCTCGGCATTATGGAGGCGAAACTCCTAAAAACAAGGCGAGGAAAACCGACCAGCCTGTGGCTCATCACACTCCGTGGAGGCGATGGACTCCGGCCTCCAACTGATGTTTACAATGTGAGATCACTCTTTTTCTGTAGACTGGAGGTCCGGAAATACTCCAGGCCTAGTGGACCAGTCCAGTGCCACCGCTGCCAAGGATTTGGACACGGCTCGAGTCACTGCCATCGGGAACTTCGGTGTGTCCGCTGTGGTGATGGCCACCCTTCAAGCCTCTGCCCGAAAGAATCCACGACCCCGGCGAGATGCTGCAACTGTGGAGAGGCTCATGCGGCAAACTACAGGGGTTGCTCAAGCTTTAAGAGTGAGAGACAGCTCTCCTATGCTGCCGCTGCAAAGAGGACTCGGAGGCCTGAACCTTCCAGGGCCGAGCCTCCAAAGCCCCGGGAAGCTCCTGACACTGCCCCTGCTGCCCCTGCTGACGACATCGCAGAGCCCTCCACTGACAGCCGAGAAGACGAGGACTTCGAGGTGGTTCGACGTCGCCGACACCGACCTGCTCGGAAGCCGGAAAATCGGAGAGCTCGTCCTGCCGCGAAAACCTCCATCTCCGAGCCGCGAGACCTTACACGATCAGAGAGCCCGAGGAAAGAAGCCGTACCAGCCCCTGTGAGACCTGAGAGGAGACCAGCCCTACCCAGGCCCACTCCGAAACCTCGCTTGGAACTGCCAAAGATGGCTGCTAGCGCAGAACCTCAGGCCCAGCCGCCCACACAAAACAACATGCCGACCTCTCAGCCTGCTGCCCGTATTCCCGAGGAACTCAAGGCAGGGATATCACAGTTTCTCTCCCAGCTGACCAGCATGGTGGCGATGATGTCACGCCTCATGGACATGTTGTCCGCCACCATGCATGGGTAAGCTGAGAGTTGTCAGCTGGAACGCCGACGGGCTGGCAGATAAGCGGCTGGAACTCAGCCAACTACTGACGGAAATGGATGTGGACGTCGCTCTTCTCCAGGAGACCCACTTCAGGACGACAGACCGCTTCAGCATCCCCAACTACCAGGTGTACCGCACCGACAGGCAGCTCCAGAACATCCGACCCAGCGGAGGCTCGGCGATCCTAGTACATCGACGAGTGACTCACCGACTCCTGGCAGCAGTCCCTGCCCCAGGAATCGAGATCACTCGGGTTGCCGTCCAGTACAGTGGAACTGAACTGGAGATCGCCTCCGTGTATAATCCGCCTCAGCGGATCATCCAGCCACGCTGCCTCGATGCCCTGCTGCGACCTGGCTCCCCTGCACTTGTTGCCGGGGACCTGAACGCCAAACACCTGGACTGGGGATGCCGGAACACCAATTCCACCGGCAGAGACCTCCACCGTCTCCTGGAAAACCGACTCCACATCCGACTACTGACACCCGAGGAGCCCACCCACTACAACTACAATGGGCGACACCTCCCGGACATACTGGATATCGGTCTAGCTGGCTCGCTGGACGGACACATCGAGGTGTTTGCAGTGTCTGATCTCTCATCAGACCACGTGCCAGTTGTTTTTGACTTCCCGGACGACGGAGCTCCATCCTATCCTCCTACTCGTCCCAACAAGATCAACTGGCACCACTATGCAAACCACCTCGCCGACCGACATCGGCCACCACCAACTCCTGCCGAGTCACCGGACCAGCTAGACCGACAGGTACTCGACTTGACCACCACCCTCCAGGAAGCTATGACGGCCTCGTCATCCCCTCTCTCCCGGACCGACTTCACTCCACCTCTGCCCGAGGAGCTGAGAGAGGAGATACGTCTTCGACGCAGACTGCGAAGGGAGTATCAGCAGTCCCGTTGTCCCCACGCCAAGCAGACCTTCAACCGCCAGGCCAGGAAGTGCTCTCGTCTCCTGGCGGAACACAGAGCGGCTGCGTGGGATGACTTCGTGGAACATCAAGCTGACGGTGGTGTCGGCGGCATCTGGAAAATCTCCAGGGCCCTCCGAGGGGAGAAGAAGACCAACCGGCCACTCCATGGCCAGCGTGGCATTGTCTACTCCCCTGAAGATCGAGCGGAGGCCTTCGCCGACACCATGGAAGACCAATTCTCCCCACACGCGGATGTCTACGACGAGGACACCTGTGAGACCATCGAAGACTTCCTGGAGGGATACCAACCCGACGAAGACGACCCACTGCCCACTGTGACTACACTTGAAGTGCAAGACCACATTCGCCGCCTTCGCCCGAAGAAGGCCCCTGGCCCGGACTCCTTGGGAACTCCAGCGTTGAAGAACCTGCCGGCTTGGGTGATCGTCACGATCACCTGCATCTTCAACTCATGCCTTCGCCTGGCCCACTTCCCGACCACCTGGAAGGATGCCAAGGTGATCGTGATACCCAAGCCCGGCAAGGACCCTCTCTTCCCGGAGAACCACAGGCCGATCTCCCTCCTGCCTGTGCTCTCCAAAATCCTGGAGAAGATCGTCCTAGCGAGATTTCCCGAGGAGTTCTTCGCGTCTATCAGGACAGAACAATTCGGCTTCCGCACCGGCCACTCCACCACCCTTCAGCTCCGCAGAGTCCTGAACAACATCACCGGAGCTGTAGGGAGGAAGCACCACTCCACTTCGGTCCTGATAGACGTGAGCAAAGCCTTCGACAAGGTGTGGCACGAGGGACTGCTCTTCAAGTTGACATCGTCACCGTTGCCTGGCAGGATCTTCAGGCTGCTCCGCAGCTATCTCCACCTCCGGACCTTCTCCGTCAGCGTTGCCCGATCCACCTCCACGACCCGCCCAGTGACATCTGGTGTGCCACAGGGATCGGTCCTCGGCCCGATCCTGTACCTGTGGTACACTAACGACTTTCCGGTCGCTCCGAGAGTGCAGCTGTCCCTGTACGCGGACGATGCGCTCCTCACGGCCACGTCTGCCAACCTGAGGATGGCTGGATTCTACATCCAGCGGCAGCTGCACCTACTGGAGCCCTGGTTGACCAAGTGGAGGATTAAGGTCAACGTTGACAAATGTGAAGCCATAAACTTCACGAGGACAAGGAGACAAGCGGACGGCCGTCACCTGACACTCAACGGTGGCGACATACCATGGAAGACGACAGTCAAGTACCTGGGGGTACTCCTGGACTCCAAGCTGACCTTCACTCCCCACGTCAAGAGGATCTGCGGTCAAGCAAGGAAGGGCATCGGCAGCATCGGCCCACTGCTCAACTCCACGAAGCTACCGACCAGGACGAAAGTCCTGCTCTACACGGCTCTGATACGACCAGTGCTCACTTATGCGGCCCCAGCATGGTACAACCTCACCTGCAAGACCGCTCGGAGGCAGCTGCTCGCTGTCCAGAGCGTTTGTCTCCGGCGGGCCACTGGGTCGCCCTGGTTCGTGAGGAACACCGTGGTCAGGGCTTCGTCCAACGTTCCTACCATCAGGAGCTTCGTGGAAGGCCTGACATCGAGCCTCGAAGAAGCAGCAGATTCCTCTCCGTGGGATCACATCCGTGAGCTTCGAGCCCAGGAGGTCCCCCAACTGCGTCTTCCAATGGACGACTGACGACATAGAACGACTACGACTACAACACGACATTCACCCCACTGACAGGTAGCGAAGGCTACTAGGGCTTCGACCCTTGCGACACAAGGCAAAAGCCAAACCGGCAGAGGGCCTTGAGAGAAGTGGGGGATCCAGCCCCCACAGTCCACAGCGACTTGTACTTGTACCACGGCTTCTATCTGTATCCCCCGCAACCGAGTACAGCGCAACATGTCAGGACGAGGCAAAGGCGGTAAAGTGAAGGGAAAGGCAAAGTCCCCGCTCGTCCAGGGCCGGTCTACAGTTCCCGGTCGGCAGGATCCACCGTCTGCTCCGCAAGGGCAACTACGCCGAGCGAGTGGGTGCCGGAGCTCCGGTCTACCTGGCCGCCGTCATGGAGTATCTCGCCGCCGAGGTTCTCGAGTTGGCCGGTAACGCGGCCCGTGACAACAAGAAGACCAGGATCATTCCCCGTCACCTTCAGCTGGCCATCAGGAATGACGAGGAGCTGAACAAGCTCCTGTCCGGTGTCACCATCGCCCAGGGAGGTGTACTGCCAAACATCCAGGCCGTGCTCCTGCCCAAGAAGACCGAGAAGAAGGCCTAAGTCGCCCGCCAGCGCGCGACACAAAGCCGCCCGCCCGGCTCACCCACAAACGGCCTTTTTAAAGGCCACCACAATATCACTCGTTTTCCACGTTTTTACGACTTTAATATTCCTATTTCTCACTCTTGTCCGTATATTTCCGACATGTATCTAGTAATTACTATGCTAATTAATAGTAAAACTGTCATTATTACCATCACAAATTACATAAAAATTTAATAATGTACACGAATATATAACACTTTTTGCCAATTGATGTTATCGAATCTTAACAGTTTATTCAAATACTAAACAGTGTGCGTAAATTTTATATCTATTTATAACTAATTACTGGTCTTCAAAAATATATATATATATATATATTTATTTATATTAATAATTAACACATTTAACTGTACACTTTAAATAGTTGTTTTCACTCTAATTAACTGTATAAAATAAAAAATATCACTTCTCTTTATTGTCTATTATACAATCTTAACTTAAAATTCACCGTCTTTGTCATTTTATAATTAGTTTTAAACACGAAATCTATAACCTTTTCTCTCTAATTTAGTCGTTTTACAGCATATTTCTGTGGCTAGAAAACCAATCACTTGTACATTGATTTTTATTAAACTTTTTTCTTTTATTTTGTTACAGTAATCGTTTACATTATCATCAATTTTATTTGCAAATATCATTTATATTTATATATATTAATCCTACTTACTACAGCGAATTCACTGTGTTTACAAATTAAAACTGTTTGCTATTGTTCTTTCGGTATTATTATAAAGAGCAGATTGATTTTCTATTCTTTTCCTGTATTACGAACTTCTGTCAACCTCCGACCGCTCGCGATTTTCACTGGAACTATGTTAACAGTTCAGTTAACAGTGTAGTATTGTTTATATATTATAGCAAAAAACAACAATGATTCAGTTTACAATAATTATTATTCTATATTCAAAGTGTGGTATAAATTCCAAATGTTCGCATAGAATTAGTAAGTTGATAGTGATAAATTTTGTTAATTACAAGCACTGTCAACCCCACATATTGCGATATTCACTGGTATATGTTAACAGTTTACATTTAGTTTGTAGTCATAGTGATTTGCAACAAATAAAAAATCACTTATTTCAGTTATAAAATATACTTTATACGTGGCATAGTTCAATAATTTTAAAGGTCGTTTAGTAAAATTTGAAAAATAGAAGAATCAGCGAATATTCGGTGATTGTAACGAAGTAAATATGTAAATTTGCTGTTTATCCACGCTAATTAAATTTAACGTAATTAGTTGTAAACGGATAAAAACGTGGATTAAAATATTCAGTGATAAACGCGCGCCGCTTGATCTGAGCTTGGAGTTTGCAAGCTCGAGTAAATTTTTTTTCTAAAAGAGCAAGCAGCGCGAAGCGCTGCGCAGCGGGCAAGCATCGCGTGATCTGACAAATTCTGAAAATTTTGTTAAATTCAGAATAGTAGGCTATACTGTTTTAAAACGTGTTTCATTACTAATTTGTGTTTTTTTTTTTTTTCAAACGGAAATTAATAAACTCGTAAACTTAATCTAATAAACGTAATCTAACTTATATAAATTAAAAATAGAGAATGCGGGAACATACTGGAAAATGCCCATTTTAAACTTAAAGTACACTGACTTGGATCACATTACAGTGGTATGAATCAAGCAATCGCAATCAGGTTCGCTAGACCGAGCAGATTTACACTTGTTAACAGACAACTCTCTGGCGCTACAGCTGCAGCAGTATATCCACTCACCTGTCTGTTTTATATGCATTTTCTACGTTATTCCTTTTTATTTTCAAATTTACAACCTGTCCAGGTATCGACAATTGTAAGTAAACCGTCGTTGACAACTCTATTTCACCGTATTAACTAGAAACCGGGAGAATTATCAATGTTAACGGATACGTACACTCTGATTGGTCGAATAGTGACCGACCAATCAAGTCAAGCCACCTCCTACCTATATAAGCGTGTGTTAACAGTTCACCGTATATATTCTATCTCCACGCACATGCGCACTGTAACACTAGATGACTTTATCACACGATTTCACCTGTTAAATACCGTTTTAAAAACGTTAAAACTGTATTATTTGAATTTAAATTTTCATCTCTAAATAAAACATATGATTTTTGTAAACAAGTATAAAAACCATTTTAAGTTTTAACACGTTCGCTGCGGGCCACTGTCCGGACAGTCCCGTGACCCTCGCCAAAACTGCGAGGCACTGTCCGGACAGTGCCGATACACACAATGCATTGCTTATTCGTTTCGCTTGTCACGTGCTGCGATCTTGCAGGAATTGTCGGAAACTTTTCAAGCTTGTTCTAGATGAAGTATACTTACTTTCTGATACGTCAGTTCGTACTGGAAATGCGGACCTACTGTCCCGACAGTGCCAGCGAAACAGCTGAAATTTCACATGTTTATTGCTATTATGAACCAGTAGGAAAACAATAAAACACGTGTTCCTAATTTCTTTTCCCTTGTGTTATTGTTTTCGTGAGTAGACGTATCAGCAGCTAGGCTTGTTTACAAATTGGATAGGTTATTACTACTAAATTAAAAGTAAGGTAATCTTTTACCGGTATTGCGATTTTATCTATATGTGTGGTGTTAATATTTTTCTTGTACATAGTATACACATATTTTGCTTTTTTGTATACAGTATGTAGGCTATTGTCTCCTTAGTAAATTCATTCAAACTATACTTTTATTTGTTTTACTGTGCGGACAGCACGCGGCGGCGATCTGCACCGCGGGCTCTGTGGGTGTTTTACGCTATGTGCGGGATTACTGTCCGGACAGTAGCGTTGTCTAGCAACGGAACATGATGCATATCAAAGTCGATTGAAGTATTCTTGCTACTTTTGGACATCACACAACACATTTGGTTAGTTATAGTTAAATTTTATATAGCCCGTCATATGTTAACATAAATGATGCCATGCCAAAAATGCGGGCCACTGTCCGGACAGTCCCGATGATTACGAACGCATAAGAACGTAATATAATCGAATATCATTATTTTATAGCGCATCAAACCAAAATAACGCCAATTCAACGAAAATCGCAAGTTTGAATTTTGCCGCATATCGGGTACATCATTGGCCGCTCTTGCCGCAGCGAACGTGTTAATGGTTGTAGTTGAATGGATGTTATTAAAATGTGAGCTATATTCGTATAATTGAATTTATTTTTAATTACAAATCAGAAAGCCGAGTAGACTCGCATTTTGCTCTAAAAATAATGACGTGCAGAAATCAGTCAATATAGAAGAAAGCTTAAAGAAAAATTAAGTAAGCTGACCAGTACAAGAGTAAATTTGAGATTGTGAGTATTTCTACTGATAGTTTCATAAACGAGTATAGCTATTAATGTTCAGCTATAGTATTATTAAGTTTGGAAATGAGATAGAAGAATTGTGGGCTAATTTCGTGAAATTTATAAACATTTACTCATACTGCTCTTGTACTGGCATCATAAAATTGTTCAGGTAATTTGCAAAATAATAAGTAAACGGCCTTATGTATTTCCTTAAACACGAAGTTGAAAATGAGGAAAACGTCAGCCTTGTTGTGCAGGAATGTAATTACTTCATATTTACAAAAAAACCAAAGTGATCTGTATAAAAATAAATTAACTAAAGTTCAAGATCATATTCATGGTTTTAGGTCAGTGTTATAATAATAGTCCAAAACTAAAGCCTATATTAGTTTGCTTGTAATTCAGAGGAGGCCGTACAAATTTATTTTGTAGAGGTTCACATCAGAAATGTTTTATCTTTATACTATACCTTATACTCAATTTATTATAAAGGTGAGCGTTCTGGATTTCAGCCAACGACAAGTACGTTTAATTTGGCACTGGCCGTACTTAGGTCGTTAGGATTTTTTCGAGGACATATGTAAATATGCAAAGTAACAGTAATACTGTTATTGTTTTTGCTTTGCATGTATTGACATATAATAGTGGGCAATTTAATAGAAGGTTATGTTTTCGCGCTTGTTAAAATGTAATACCAAAAACACAAACTACACTTGAAATAAACATATATTAAAATATACACTGGAATTGAAAGCAAAAAAACACTAGCTTTTCGTGGTGGAATCCAGAGAATTATAGTTATATAAAAAATATGTGATGTAAGAGAATGATAAAACTGCGTGAAATAAGGATATTATACAGAATCATAGTATTGTCTTAAAAACTATCACAAATTGGAAGACTCCAATAATAATTTTTATTTTAAAGGCATTACGAGAATATATAATTTGTTGTCGCAAAAATATATTCTTGATTTTAAGTGCAGACATTTGAATAAAAATAGTAGATTTCCTACAGAAATATAAACATTAATAAGAAGCCAATTGAGCTTTATAACATCCATGTAGTTGTAGGCCTGTCAGTACGTTTATCCATTCGTCCGTCCGTCTGTACGATAAGGGAAGGTTTATAACGGTTTTGTAATTTGGTTCACATGTGATCTTTGTCCAAGGAAAACGATAGTAATTGTTTAAAAAGATAGATTTTTATATTCTAAGTTATCTGAATTATACATAAATTATGCTGAAGCTGCTATCTGGAATTCGGAGTAAACTATGACACATGCACTGCACTTTTAAATTTATGCACTGTCCTTTATGATGCAAGAGACACGGAATGATATAGCTCACTGACCATGCTTGATAATTCCCAGAAGTTTGACTCGATCAGTTACAAATTTATGACAGCTAAAATGAGTTATTATGGATTTGGATATAAACATTGTCAGGTTAGTGAACTCATAGCTGAGTGAAGTGCAGCAGGTCACAATGCATGTCCCCTTCGTAAGCGGCGTGGTGTGCCTCAGGGTAGTTGTTTGGGGATATTCTCTTAAATAGGTACCCATATAATCTATAAAAATGTGTATAACATTGCACAGTCCATCTATATGCAGACGGTCGTCAGTTTCATATTTCATATAAAATTGTTGCTGTTGGTTGATGATATGAACTCTGATCTGGACATAATTATGTTCTCGAGTTGGCCGGTAACGCGGCCCGTGACAACAAGAAGACCAGGATCATTCCCCGTCACCTTCAGCTGGCCATCAGGAATGGACGAGGAGCTGAACAAGCTCCTGTCCGGTGTCACCATCGCCCAGGGAGGTGTTGTACTGCCAAACATCCAGGCCGTGCTCCTGCCCAAGAAGACCGAGAAGAAGGCCTAAGTCGCCCGCCAGCGCGCGACACAAAGCCGCCCGCCCGGCTCCCACAAACGGCCTTTTTAAAGGCCACCACAATATCACTCGTTTTCACGTTTTACGACTTTAATATTCCTATTTCTCACGGAAATAGTCTGTCGGCTACAACCTCAAATTGTACATCCGCAAATGTTAGTTTTGCATATAGATCCTTAACAAGAGAAGCATTGCCTCAATCAGCATAAGGAGCAGGTGATGACTGAAGGCTAGGTTATTATAGGTTGAAGTGCTCTGGTTGTTTGTGACAAGGTCAAAACGCTGGGCATAGTGCTTAACGAAGAGCTCATATATTACGTTGCCAACGTCATTTATCAATCCTATTGAAGGTTTAAGGGACTCTATAGGTTTAGAAAACTGTTACTGAAACCCGCCAAAGTACACCACATGCAGTCTGTCATTTTGTCAGATTTTATTACCGCTATGCACTATGCGAGAATAGCCACGGGAAGGTTTCTAAAGTTGTAGAACACTGAAATAAGGTACATCTAGTCACGTTTTGACCAAGTATTCCACTTATCGCGAGGCTGTTTACCTGCCTCCGATGGAAGTCTTCTGCATGATACTGACTTGCAGGGTCCAATAAGTCCTGTCTCTAAAGGAGCCGCAGTACCTTAGTGAGAGACTTCGTTCCCGGGAAGAGGTTGCTGAACGATGTGTCAGTCAGCGTGGAATTATTGAATTTTCCAACAGTTAGGCTAGGCAAAAGTTTTCTCCTACTTTGGGACTACCCTTTATAATGATCTTTTGGAAAACATTACATGTGTCATAGGTTGATACGCCTTTTAAGCCAGATAAAACAAATTTTACTCGATTGTAGGAGTTTTAATCTTTTTACCTGTTTAAACAGTTCGTTAGTTTTAATTTCAGTTAAAAAAAATATAATATAGTGGAAGCTCTATTTTTAAACCATCCGGTTAGGGAACTTAGACAGGTTTTTAATTTCGTAAAGATGAGCTTTCACGATATATTGAACTGATATGGACGCCAATCGTCAACACTACTCTAGTGAAAAGTAACGACTAAAACGATAAACTAGTGCTCTGCCGAAGGTAGTTTCGCCTGTAGCGCTTTGAGCAACATTGGTTTTTATTCTTAATACAGTTAAATGGTTAAGCATAGGTCAGGCATAACTAATCAAAAATATCTTATACCGACTTGGAGAGTTGATTACAATTTCATCCTTGAATTCTATCCAGGGTTTTGTGACAAATAACCCCAATCTTTATACGGTCGTAACGGAATGTCCAACGTTAATACTCAACAGCAAGGGCGAGAAAGGGTTTAGAACCCCACAAGATACAGCGCAACGTTACTCTCATGCTAGATAGGGCAGAAACATCCCTTGAATGACGTCACTCTAAGGCACGCAGGGATACTCAAACAGGCGGTGTGTGGTCTTTTTGATCGTAAATATAGTTATACAATTTTTGTTCAGGATAGTAGCTATGCATGAATAATGACAGCTGATATAAGCATTTTCAATCTTAAAAGTATTTATCGTTTCAATAGTATTATAAAAGTGTTATTGATACTTAGTGAATTTGTATTAGTTTAGAAGTAACTAGAATGAAACCGAGCTAAATCATATAACAGTGTGTTCAGAACTAACAATCGTGCACGCGCACTGCCCTTTCCCTTTTGATTCTCTCAAGAGAAGAGTAACCCGTGTCTTTATTTTAAAGTCTCTATGAACTTTCTGTGTTGTTATGCAGACGGGTAAACAGAGAGATAAACGGATAGACGGACTATTTGATCTTTTGACCTGAATGTCAATAACCAATAAGGTCCTTCCTTGGATAACGAATAATCTACGCACAAGGAATCTACATACAGCTGTATATCAAAAGTTGTTACAAACAGGCGTACGGGCGGACAAACAGACAGATGTACGTCCTTTGGCCGTATAATCTCAAAATCAATAAACTTCTTAAACATATAAGTAAAAATGTCTTAATGAGAGTTTGACGTTTACAACAGTGTTTCTGAATAACTTCGTGGTTATAAATTACATGGTTGAGGCTTTACTTATGATTTACTCATTTCAGATTTTCTAATTTAATTTTTATTATTTCTAGTTTTTAAAATTAGTTTTAAAAATAAACAAATAGTGAGAGTGCCTTCCCATTTAAAACTCTCCGTCAACCGTACGGTATAAAATATATCGATAAAACCAATTTGAAAAATAAATATGTATAATTCACTTTAGCTTTATATAAAATAGAATAAAAGTGTATCACATAATAACTGTTTGTAGTTATTTTATCATGTATTTTTTCATTGGACTTTATTTTGTTTTATATTTTGTTGAAATATATGATATTCAACTGAATAATAAAAAATACTTCGTATTTTTATGAATTAATATAATATTATGAGCACAATACAATACTTAGAACAAACTTTGTATGAAAATAAAACTATCAATTTATCAAAATCATAAAAAATTTCGTAAATAAAAATATGCGAAAAGCCAAACATGTTAAATAGCAACCTATTACAATGTACTCTATTTTAAAATTCTATTGAAGATAATTATTTATATATCAGAAATTATGTTATATCTTGATATTTTCCCAATAATGACGCTAAAAACCAATTTTATTATGTTATGTAATAATTAAAAATACTCACCATGTATAAACAGCGCCATTGTCCTTAACCACTCGTCCAAACCTAGAAAGTTAATATGTACAAATATTGCTATTCGAGTATTTTTATGTACTCGGAGCATATCTTATATCCACATACTGTACTTTGATGTAGCCTAAGAGAGAATGCCATATTAACATCCTAACTTTGAAGGTTAACTTGAGACCTTAAATACTTTCTCAAGGATACGTAAGGAGGACGATTTTGTGACTAAGAAATATTAATGTATCTAGTACTATTACTTTTGTGATGTGTCTGAAGAAGATACCCTCACTATCGAAAGGCCTCATGATACAATAAAAGTCTTAAATACTGGTTTTATGTTTTTCGTGTAATTTAATTTAGTCCTATTATGTTTCATTTTAATAAAATGTCACAACCATAAGTTCGATATTCAGGAAGAACTCTTATAAACAGAAGAAACTATTTCTTAGCTTTAAATATTATTACGTTTGAATTGTGTTACCAGTTAGGTAGATTCCATATACACATATTTATTAAAATCCACATCTGGATGGAATATAATTGAGAAAAATGCAATATAACGAGAGCTAATAAGTACCGTATTTGTAATTAGATCCAGATTGAATATGTTGCAAACACAGTATCACATAGTGTTAGTGAGTTAATAATTAAACATTTTAAAATGGCGGAAATTCTCATTTTTGCCAATATTTCTAATAACAATATTTTCCAACATATACCCATTTATGTTTTGTGATCCCTTCAAATTTAAAGATCGCGACCGTTCAAATTTTTTAAAAGTAAATTACGTAAATATCTTTACTGTAAGATAGAAATTAGATAAACCTTCAAATTTAATCAATGCAGTTTTACAATACCTTCATCTTTAATAAATTAATAGGGAATAGTATATACCAACCAGGTTAATTTTTTATAAGTGAAGTATGGAATACAATGTGTTTCATATTTGGTAGTGATTCACATTTATATTACAATCTAATTACCCAATTTATTACTACCGACATGAGTATAATCTTAATTATACGAATATACTAAACAAATTAATACATGTGTGCCATTCTGAAACAAGAGTTTTAACCAAATTGATTTAAATATTTTAAGTAGAACAATACATTACCTAGTGTGTGTCGTGTGTGTATTAGTGTGAGTGGGGCGACCTCCTGCCGCATTGGCCGCATCACCCTGTACCAATCAGAAAAGACAGCTTGTAATAGTGTGTCATAATAAATCATAGAGTATCCAAAACCAATGTAATTACAGAAATATACCTTAATTAAATAAAATATTTTTAATATTGGGTATATTCATGGAATATGTAAACATGAGTCTAATATTAGCAGTTAAATTTAGTTACCTTAATATGTTGTGTGGTAGGGAATTATTGTTCTAGTTAAATTTAGTTCTACACGCACGAAAACTTTCACACTTTTCCATTCAATCATCAGTCGAACTTTGTGTATTTTCCAACACACGTGGAGTAGTGTTACGTGATAATGTCACCTGTGTGATAATGGCACCTGTCGTCGTGGTTTCTCTGCTACTGTAGTCGGGACCCTGTATGCTGTTCTGGTCCGTCCGGTCCTCGAATTTTCTTCTGTGGTCTGGTCCCCCTACCAGGTTGGACACATCTCAATGCTTGAATCTGTTCAAAAGCGTGTGTTCAGAACTGTTGGTGTGAAGCTAGGTTACCAGTATCTCGATGTCGATTTGGAGACAATGTCTAATTTTCTTCACCTTCCACCGCTGTCAGTTTGCAGAACCTTAATGGACATGGTTTTCCTTTTTAAGATCTTGAATGGGATGATCGAATGTCCAGCCATTCTTCAGGCAATAGACCTTCATATACCTCGTAGTCAAGCACGGAGCTCCCAACTGTTCACCAGACGTCACCATCATACCAACTACCTTTACCACGGTACGATCCCGAGGCTGATGAGAATGGGCAACAGTATGTGTTCTGACGTGGACTTCTTTGATCCGTCTTTTCGTCACTTCAGGAGAAACGTACTGGCAGCTATAACTTCACCAACTGGAGCCTGAAAATCGACAGTGTGTTCTAAGTGATAAGTGCCTGGGTGGTGCCTTTAAAGGGCCACATCGTGCTTTATGCACGAATATTGGCTGTGATAGCAACTTAATAAGGGTCCACATAGTGCTGCGATGTTATATATTTGCTATCGTTACTGTTATCTATCTGTTATCTATATTTTATTATTTATGTTATTGTTACAATGTATTATATAGTTTATGTCCATTGTTATTATCCTAGTTATTTATATTGTTATGTACTGTTATTAATTTATTATCGTATATATTATTGTTGCACGCTGCTTCTAAGTTACTAGTCCTCTTCTGAGCTAATTATTGATATTTTGTAAAATGGTGTATTGCCGTAAATGAAATAAATAAATAAATAAATAATAAATAAATGTCAAAGAGGGGACGTCAAGCCATCGCAGGCCGAAGCCACCTGAAAATAATCAGAACAAAACTCTCGAATCACAAATATGACATAAATTAGTATGCTGATTTATTTATAATACCTTATAAAAGAGGGTAGTAATAGTTTTTATATTCGACTAAAACTGTAGTTTCAGAATAGCATTAAATTTACACCTTAAATGTCCCAAATACTTACGTTACTGTGTCATCTCGAATTGAAGATAGGTAATATAGTATGCTGCAACATATTTTCAAATTAGAAATCAAAAAGTAATAAGTCAATAATTATTAAAATAATACTTAGTATAGATAATATTGTTGTGGTTTTAAAATTTCTGTTGGATCATCTACAGTCAAAACAAGAAAATGATAGTTTGAAAAAACGTCATGGATTCGATTTAATTACGGGTGAAATTCTTGCGGAAGTAAGTAGTGGGTTGTTAATGTGGATTCAACCCATATTTTCAAACATAATGACATATGCCTGAAAATATTTACATCATGTACAACATTTAAAAATGTTCTTATTTCGTGATATAGCAATTATGCCTGTTAATGCAGAGCTTTTCCACGACAGATAATCAATTTGACTTTTCGTGTTGATTTTGTAAGTATATGTCGAACCAACGTCTTATTTCCTCCAATAAGTAAATAAACTATATCATATATACATGAGAATTTATTGGAGTAACAAAAAAATATAAAGAAAAAAATATATTAAAAAATAAATAAATGGAAAAATGGAATAATGGATAAATATAGAATAACATTTTTTGTTGTTGTTAAAATATAATAATGGTATATAGTTATATTATTAGTTATATAATAACTAATATTTTTGATGTTAAAAATATTAGTTATGCATGGCATATTTGCTATGTTGAAATAGAAAGCAGATTATTGGAAGACCTTATTTACAAAAACAAAGAATTGGTCATTAGAAGGGGTCAAAGGGACACATTTAAGCCATTAAGAAGAAAGGAGCTCGTGAATAAAGGCAAGAAAGAGACACGGATGTTGTATTATTAATTGAAAAGATATAAATAAAACTGTCAATTGTGCCTACAATATCGTAATATGTCAGTTTCACCACAATACGAAGGATACGTGTGGAATAAAATGGCAGCGCAATATCAGTATTCTAATCTCCCTGAAAGATCTTTTTATGACGCTCTAAGGTTAAATTGACTCTTACCATTTTGTGTTTTGCAAAGGTTCCTAGTATCTGAGTGCTAAGTTTGGATGGTTAACGCCTTAATATGACATTTTAAAGTTTAATTTTGAGGAAAATTTTTAGAGATTATGTGGTTTATTCATGTCTATTATATCACTAAGGAAACATCATCAATATGACCTGTCTCAGCTCAGCCTTCAATCAAGGTACATCCCTATAAATGTGCAGAGGGAACACCTTAAAATAAAGCAGGTGCTTAAAATTCCTAATTCTCTTAAAGCAATAAATGATATTATTGGATTTTCAATAGTTAGTTTGAGTTTAATACTAAAAGAAAAGTATAGCATTATCGGCATAAAAAATAAAGTGTTCAGTTTAGACAACATCATGCAATCAGTTGTCGTTTACCTTGAATGGTAAAGGCCTAAGAATTGATTCCTGAGGGACTCTAAATGTAATTTTAATGTATATTTAACGAAAGTTTGTAAACTAGACAGTTTTATTTAGTAAACATGCTTCATTTTGGTTGTAAAAGCAAGCCACGTGATTGAACGCTATAGCTTAATTTTTACAACTTGTTTTTATTGCTCCACACAGTCAAATGCCTTAAAAATTTCTAGATAAATAATTGAAACATGTTTACATTTTTACAAATTATTTTAAAAAATCAACAAGGTTATTAATTGTATCAATTAGATGTAACTTAAATAAACACTGTTGTGGTTTAAAGAATGTAAGGTTTTCAAGCAGGCCTATGGTATTTGGTATATGCCTTTTCAACATTTTGCTGAAAACACAAGTAGAATTAAAGTGGAACGATAGTTTTCCGGTTAACCACACATGCTCTTTTAAAAAACTAACCTGATATTTCAAGAAGTGAGCTGGAAAAATTCCTGATTCTAATAAGAAATTAAATAATCGAATGAGTGGTGTCAATAATTTCCTACAAAAAAACTCGATAACTACACTGACATTCTAATGATGTCACAAGTTTTCTTTGGTTCAACTGTCTGTATGACGCGGGCTTCTTTCTTGTTGCAAGCAAACATCAGCCCTATGAATTTCACATGAACTAAATAATTGAAAATAGAACTTCATAATCATGTTACTTGGAACTTGAATCCGAATCGGTGTAATGTGATTTTTAGAACTTCCTATTCAAAAGAGTCTGAGATTAAATACAAATTGAAATACAGTACTAAAAATAGTGGCCGGAGTCCATACAGTAATTACATGTACATAAATATACGATACAATAATTGTTATAGTATTTATCTGCTCTCATACAGGTAATACGACTAACCTATGAGTTGATACAGTCTAAACTTTAGGAATTGCTGCTGTTAAACATAAACATTCAGACATTGTGATATATTGACTTACCCTTTTGAAACATTTTACAGTCAAAATAAGAGGCTCAACCGTGGTCTCAGGGTCACAGATACCAAGATATCTCATTCATAGATATTTAGGTGCAATGATTCGTGTGGCCGTCATGTTGCAACATTTTATAGAATTTTTAAGTATTTTTATTTAGAAATAGTTTTTGTCATTATAACACGGTTAATTTTTAAAGTAGAAATAGATTAATAATTTGGGGTTTTAATAGTAAATTTATTTTGATTAATAATGATATATGTACGTAAACTTTGCGTACATATATGTAAAACGCACGATCATAAATGTATTTATATATTTACATCTTGTACAACATTTAATCTAATTATTTTTGCATGATATAGAAAATATGCCTATTATTATAAATATTTTTAATAATACAAAATCTATCTGAGTTCGTATTTCGATAAATGTAAACAAAGAAACTTTATCAGACAAACAAAAACGTATAGTGTTGTATCAATTAATAACAGAATATTTGACGGAAAGCAAAATTGATTTTTTACGAGAGTGAGTATATTATTGCAAGGCCTAAATACACAACAAAAAAGAAATGGCGAGAGAGAGAGAGAGAGAGAGAGTGAGTGAGTGAGAGAGATGTAGGGGGGGGGGACATCATCAACTATAACAGCTACTGAATCTTTTACTTTCCTTCATCTATAAGTGATAGTATCGAATTTCTAATAGTTACTTTTAAAAGTAATATCAGTACAATACTAAAAGAAAGAATTATTTCCTTTCGAACTCTTGTGCTATTTTTGTAACAAAAATATTGTATTGTCAGCATACTGAATAAAGCCTTTCTATTTAGTAACATTATTCAATCTGTTCACGTATACCATGACCCAAGGCCCAAGGTATGATCCCCGATGGACTTCATGAGTAGTTTGAATTATTATTTAACAAAATGTTCGTGACCTACATAGTTCACCTTAGAGGTAAAAAGCAAAACACAAATGGACAGCGATGGCCACATTTTCTACCTTGTGGAACAATTTTTATTGCTGAACTGTCCAATGCCGTGGAAATTTTTAAAAATAGATTTAATACAAGCACAGTTTATACCTAGTACCTACTTTCTCATTTGACCTGTTATAGAATAGTTATCTAAATAGTTATGTTCAGTAAATATAAGTTCTAGATTCACATAAATTACAATCATAAGTAACTTATATCACAGCAAAAAAATCAAAAAAAGAACCCAAATGAAAGATAAAACCGATATCAGTTAGTTGACGAAAATAATTCCACCTACAGACGGAAGTAATTATACATTTCAACACGTGTTGCCAACATGATAACAAACAACACACAAGATTATTATGAGTATTATAAGGAAGCAAAATTTAAATTTTAACTAAATCATCCGCGCACGTCTGTATAACTAATTTTTATGTTTTATATAACTGTATAATATATACATTGCGTGTGTGTGTGTGTGTGTGTGTGTAAAGTTTAAAGTTAGATTAAGGAAGAATTAGGGAATATAGATACATAAAAATATGAATTACAAATTCATATGATACAAACAAATATCGTGTTATGAATCTAAATTACCAGGGACAGTAACAAAATAGGTCCACCGATAAAACAGTTTTTGTAATAAATGCAAAGCAATTGTTTTACTCAGTCGAGGTTAATCAGTAAAATATGGAAAAGCGTTTAGACAAGTTCAGAAAGCTTAGGGAAACGTGACAGAAGTGGAACTATTACAGTGATCCTGGATTGGTAAAACAATAAAACAGTTTGTCTGGGGCCAGGAAGACTCTGCTAAGAATGATGTTACGTTTCGCAATCATAGGCCTTATCTGCACTCGGAAACGGGACTGATCACCCCGTTTAGAACTAATCAGTTGCGGTGCGCGCCCGTAATTGTCCGACACCGTAAGGTAATGATTAGCGAAAATGGTCGGATATTGCCGCTCTCCACTTACCGGCGAATCTAAAAATCCGTAGATTGACCCAGTAGCCAAGCTTGACCTAGATGGCGCTATTATCAACCGTGATGTACGCAACAGTCGTTAACGAGCAAGGACCACGTTGTGAAGAAAAGTTGAAGTTCGAGGATCATCGTTTGCCACCCTCAGGTCTTCTCGTCGTCTTGTAATTATTTCGAGGATTTTCTTGGACTCTGAGGTAAGAACAGTGCAATATATAAATTTTGCCACATCTAAGGAATCAATTATCCCGATAGTTATCTTGCAATCAACCGATTAACCTGATGTCAAACTTCATTACATTCAGGACTAAGGCCGACTGGTATAGGAAAATTAATTTATGTTCAATCTTATGTATTACAAATTTAGAGATTTCAACAAGTAATAGTCCATTTTATTATTAACTTGACTTATATTATGTATATAAACCTGTTTCACGATGTTCAATATATTACTGTTTCACGATTAAGTGTCCTTGGCACGGTGCTTTAAAGCCTTACCAATGTAGTACCTGCATTATTTCTGGCAAACAAATTATGTTATTACTGAATTCAGGATTAATTGTTGTCCTTAAATGGTATAGTTTAATTAGGAATGAGGAATTAATGTTTAAGGGTTCTGGTCGACGACACAAGTTTGGCTGTGACGTGTTCCCGTGCATCCCGGTCGGCCGGCATCGTCTCCACACCTGGATTACCTTGACACGCCATTATCGCCCAGGACGGACTTTATCAGACTTCAACCGATAAGTCTAACTCTTAATTACAGCTTTCGACCGTATCGGTGACCACTATTCATTTGTGTGGAACACAGAAACAGACTCAGTATTTGCCACTTTAAGAGTGAAGTTATATGAACTAAGCTGAATAGTATATTGGCTGTTTTCCATATTCTATAATATTGTCATTTTAAACATGTATTAATAATTGTTCTATTTATTCTCTGTTTAAGATATATGTGTCCTATTTATTATTTTTCGGTGGCCACCGCTAATTATCTATGTATTGGCTAGATTTATTTTGCTTGAACAAACTAGTACCTCCTATCATTTAACATAGTTAGAGCCTATTTGTTTGAAAAATATATTTATTTATAGCTTCATTATTAGGGTATAGCTCTGTTTTGCTTGAGCGAACTGTTCTCATTAATTTAGCAAGGTTTACTTTTATTTTGCATGAACAATAGATATATATATATATATAATATATATATATATATATATATATATATATATATATATATATATTGTGTTTATGTCTATTAGGGCATGAACCCCTGATGCATGTGATTTCTTTTGTGTGTATTTATTGAGCGGCTTTTACTTTCTATGGCCTTGGCATTAAATTAAGCTCAAATTATCGAAACAGGTGCCTCATTGATTAATCCTCTCTGCTCGTCAGTTACCAGAATTGTGTTGACTTGCACCACAGATTGTATATATTAACATTCGATCATTTTAATCCAAGCAATCGATATTATTAATAATCTTTCAATGTTAATGAAGAGCTGAGACTAGTTGTGTACTGGGCAGTTTTAACTCTAGTATTGATTATAAGTTATACAGTAGGTAGGGTCCATGGGGTCGACCTAGACCTGATCTTAGTAGTACTGTGTAAAAGCCGGCCTTACCCTCCCGACCCAACAGCGGACCGAGAATAATATTCCTTTACTTCTCTAACTCTAAGGACATTTCATCTTCTTCCGGCGTCAGGGATAGTTTCCTCATTCTCCCCCTGTGTGTGTATCTTGCAAATGAGGTGGCGCCCTAAAGACCATTCCCGTATAAGTGCTAGACCCTCTAGGACCACCGACCCCGACCCATTTCTGAGCTAGCCACCATATTGTTTCCTGGGTGAGGTAACAATGTGGAGAGTCGCAAAAAAAAAAAAATTAATTTCCCTCTTCAGTGCCCATTTCTTGTTATTGGACATCTTCTCAGACATAACGTGTTATAAAATAGAATATAATCGCTAATTAAATTATCCATAATATTGAACCATTAATTTATAATAGTATTTAATCTTATTCTGAAACGTTTTAGTACCTACTTATCTGAGTTAAAATGCTATGTGTTAATTTGCATAATAATTCAAAATCATTAGCTATTGCATTTAAAATAAGACGATTGATTGTATTATGATTGTACTCTGTGTTTGACAACAGTTTATGTCTTGTATAATTTTTTTGATAATAATAATTTTGAAGATGTGTAAAATGTCTTGATCTTACTTCCCTTAAATACCAAGGACAGGGACAGAGTATGTCACAAATTAAGTTTTTATCTACAAGAACTTAACTTGGAATATGACTTCTACTCACCCGTTTTGGGCCGCTCCTATGAAATGTCTGTCAAAATGTCTTCACATTCGATGGGGAACGTCTGGGTAGACAGCAATCCAGATTTCCAACGAAATGCAGATGGATACAGTACTACCATAATTTTGGACTTGCCGTCATCCTTAATGGACGTTAAACACCAGTATTTATATTAAATATTTGTTTATCATTTATTGTTTTCAGCCGTTACTTTACAAATCTAACGTTATTCTAGTGTATAATTAAAATATATACTATAAATTATTAAAATATTTATTAAGCGTTCTGTATAAATGTCACTTCGTATTCATGGTAACGTATTCTATAGAGTTGATCGCTATTCACATAATATGTGTTCTTTAAAATATTTACTATTCTAGCCATAACCTAGAAATTTTGAAAATGTTTGAAATTATAATAAATGGACCATCGCGTCGGCATCATCATGACCAGATTTGTCATGGTTTCATTAGCATTGAAGATAACAATGGCCTTTCCTGTATCAAAGATTTCAGATTATTTACAGAAACACCACAAACAATACTATTTTGTGATAGCACAGCGTATAATAATCTTGAAGCCGATTCAGAATTTTGTTCATGTACATAATAAGGCACTCATACTTGGTAAAATAAGGAAGAAATCCTCTGAAATTATGAATACATCATATTTGTTCAATATGTATCCAAGAAAATCTATACTGAGAGAGAAAGGTCCACAAATTAAACACCACTACATAGCACATATACCACAACATGCTATAAGAAACAATAGTAATAGTTTTAAATCTCCGCAAAATATTGTTTATAATGGAACTTGATATAAAATATTTATACCTTAAATTCCGTAATTACGTTTTTTATAGTTACTTAATATAATTAATATGGTTTTTATATATTAGATTTGCTAGTTTTCCTTTGTGAAGGATTCATAGCAAATACCATTTAGTGACTCAGTACCATTGAATTATTCTGTACTCTTGTGTCTTTATTAATTTCACAATCGTGTACTCATTATTCTGGAAGTACTGCTAGGTACCATGTGAAACATACTATCTATCTCTTTTAAATAAATTCCCTTTTTAAAATGTTTCCCGTTTATTATTATCATAGAACATAAAAATCAAAATTTGTATGTAGAGTAATTAATAGTAGGAAAATGGACCGAGATTAAGTCTAGATTTGGATAATTCCAAAATAAACGATGGCACAATTAATTACTTTCAGCACCGTTGCTTTTTTAGGGTTTGCTGAGAAAACAATACAATTTCAATGTAATAATTCTTTTTTTCTCTACAGAAACTAAGCTATTGACGCCTAAAACCAAAAGGACTGTATCCAATGGTAAACCAGATTCTTTTTCAAAACTGCTTTTTTGAATTTTATTTTTTAAATTTATTTAAAAAACGCAGTGTGGATCTGCCTATATGATTTTGAACAATGTAATTAATTTATGGTCTACCACGTATGTTTTTATATGAGTTGTACGACATTTATATAAAAATTTACATTGTAAAATTAAGCCAGATAAACTTACTGAACTAGTCTATCATAGTATGATCTGGTCAAAGTTTTGAATTGAAAAATAACAAAGATATTATCCAGCTGTAGACGATCTGAATGTGTAGTGCAACTCAAAATTGCATAACATACTATTAAACTTGGGCATAAGCGAACTGTGATAAATATTGGTAGATAATTTATTTTGTTCCATATACTTGAATTCGAAGACATTATTGAAAGGACTATATGTTAATTTAGAAAATCCTCTGCATTAAAATTGTTTTTTAAGTTAGGAGTATGCTACACCACATGTCACGTAACATAGGTTTTGTACTGTTGTAAGCTCAATGTTTTACATACTAAGGGATGTAGTGCTAAAGGCTGTATTACATAATATTGTAATACTGTATGTCAATTAGAGTGCTATTAAGAGCAATAAAGTGCAAGGTAAGTAATGTAATGCAGATATAAAGGACAAAGTAACAATTTAAATTGTATTACGAATGGCGCCTTTGAAAATTCTCGATTGAGGTATCATACAAATCGTATGATACTTAAAATATATTTCACTTTAAACTTCGTAATATATTGCAAATTATTTGACATTTATAATTTTATTTGTTTGGTTACAAACGTAATTGATTGTTATAGATATTTATAACTTATACAACTATTGCGAATGTCTTACTCACAAGGTATTATATACAGCCGTTAAACCTAATATCCAAACTATTTCTAAGGAAGTAAAGAAACACATACTGTTATACTCGTATAAATAGAAATGAAGATTTTAAAAGTAAATGGTAACAAATAAATAAGCGACACTCACTAGTTTCATTGCTGAAGGGTAATAAAAAGTGTCATTATTGGTTTAGTAATAAACCACTAATTTTGATAATGGTATCTATAAATCTATTGCATCTACTGTTAAATATTTTATTACATTGTTAGGTATTGGTAAAATATATTTTATTCCTCTAGGTTTTGAAACAAGTATTCTATATTAATCATTCAGTCCAGGTCGAGTCAATATATACACTAAGGAGCTGTATATTATTAACTCAGTTTGTAACCTCACACACAGTGACAATCACAGAGAATTGTACAGGATGTGATTAGAATTGTTTATCTTTGTTACTGTCAGTCAATCATAACTTACATATAATACTATAGCATTACTTTTTGTTTAACAGCGGTTTATTTATCTAAAGTTCAGTTAGGTGTAAGACTTAAATCCTTGAAAGTTTCATAGTTAGCTCATAATTTAGGAAGATAATATTATAAAAGATTCATAAACAAAGTAAAATTCTGGGTGATTAATCTGATAAAAAGAAGGCCATTAAAATATAATACAAATAGACTTGGACAAAACATCCTGATTGACAAGTTCACATGTTTTAATAACATTAAGATAATCCTTGATAATAGGCTTCCTCATATTTGTTACTGCTTCTGTGATGTGTCCTTCAAACGTGACTTCTGGTCCCGGTATATTAATCCGTATTTTTTAGGTGACAATATGTTATATCTACTAATACATAATCATTGTTTGTATTTGTGCAGGCTTTGTGCAACGCAGAGTACGGCTTATATTTTTCTGCTAGTGATATTATTATTAGTGTGCTTGACATGACGAATTAATTAAAATTAATACATTTTTTCAAACTAAAAAGTATTGAAGCATTATTTTTGAATAATTTCTAGTATTTTATTGATTATTTAATGCGTTAGGAGTAACTAATAATAATACTACTATGCAATAAATTCATGCGGTATTAAAGAGGACTTTCTCTTGGATTAGCTAGACCACTACACTTTATAAAGCACAGAATTTGTTGCAAAACAGTTCATTGAACTTTTGTCCATTAAATGGCCAAGTGTTTTTGCAGTATTTTGTCACAAATAGATTAGTCACAAATAGTCACTTTTACATTATTACAATAGGTATTGCCTGAGAAAATAATTATAAATTATTATAGAAAACATATTACTTATACATATACATATACATTATTACATATACTTAAATTATAATTATTTTTTCCGTAACAGAATTCTTTGAGGAGAGAACGATGTACACTTAAGGACACGAACTACAAGCCACTAGCTTAATTTGTTCTCGGAATATCCTCCTGATTGATAGGCAAAGCTATATTCAGTTAAAATTACAGTTCAATATGAGATCATATTTATTTCACTGTTTAAGTCCAGGAATCATTCGAACCAACCATACAACAAACTTTAATTTTACTATATATAACATCTGACTCCTTTTGGAATATTTTCTTCTCTAACTTACTATATATATACTTACTATATATATATATATATACTATATACTTACTCAAACTTAGATATTTGATCAGAGCTTTAGTAAGTTAGTATCTCCGAATAAATAGTATCTTTAGGTACAAAGTATATTTTGTCAGATCTTTAGTATGTATATCCGTAAATAATACTGACCTTGATAGAATATTTGACGGTGCTGATCAAAAGCAACAAGAAAGCGTAAAAATTATAAAAGATGTGTTCTGTCACTCAGTTATGAGATTTATCGACCCTTTATAATACTTAGATATGACGATAGTCCGAACAAGGTTATGGATTAAACGCGTGTTTTAGAGATCTAAACTTCTTAGTTTATTTCATAACAATTGTTTACAAACTGGGAACACTGTAATTTTACTATTACTTTACATGTCGTCATAATATATTGTAGCAGTCACCACATTTTTTTAAAGAAGTACAATACTAAACGTCATAGCTATCTAAGGAAATGAACTATTAAGATGAAAAGATACTATTAATACAACTCATGAACTAATAATTGCCATGATTAATTGTAATTACATTAAGATTATAAGCTATTCTCATATAAACGTATAGTTAACCAAATAATATTAGCGTGCTATTCTAAAATAGCTATTGTAGCCAAATTGACTTTCACACTAAGCAGTGTGTTACTTACAGTAGTGTATGTGTTGTGTGTGTATATTAATGTGAGTGGAGCGACCTGCAATTGAATCACCCTGTAACAATTTAGGAAAACAACATACAATTTTAAATTTTCTTATGATGTAAATTATAAGATTTGCAAAAACCATTATACTTACAGAAATATTTTAATAAAGTACAGATTTACAATTAGTGTAAATTTTTCTAGCTCATCGGACATCTCCTCATTCTACGTTTTAGTGTATATTTATCCTTAACTAAACTCCAGTAAATCTCAAATGCGTACTTTTAGTACATTTCGTATCTAAGTTAATACCATCCGTAAATCTTCGTGAAAAGTTTTATGGATTCTGTATTACTTTAGGAGTATTACCGCTATAAAGTTGCTAATCATGGGGGGGGTGAGTTGAAATGAGAATACGTTCAGATCCTCCCACAGCTGGGTAAGAACCTCGTTCTCGTTTAAATCCAGAATGAGATGTATCACTGACAAATTTTGATAATTTTTCATTGTCATTTACAGTTTTTTGATAAAAATATACCTGGAATAAATCAAAATTTAATTAGTAATTTTCATTAATGATATAATAGTCGTATTCAGCAATTTATTGTGTTAACACTTTTAGAGTTCCGTACTGTATAATATCATAATATACACCGAGTTTTACTGTATCAAAAACTGATAATCGTATCTTGCTATGCTTTTTAACGCACTGCAGAAAGATAAAAGTTTATATATTAATCACTAATATTTTTATTTTTTTATTTTAAAGTCATTAATTTAAATAAGTAAGAAGTAATGCTAAGATGATCATAGCATAATTCACATGTTAGCACTTATAATTTCTAGTTTCTTGTGGACTATCCACAGTACTTGTTTTACGTGGATTGATAGTCATTTGCAATACACAGATCAACACTCTTCCTACTTTGCAGCTCAATGTTATACAGTATTTTTACCATAAATAAACTATTGCTAAGACTGAGGCAATAATTATATGAATTTGATTAACTAGTTTGAATAGTTTAGCTTGAACCTGAAGTACCTTTGTTCAGAGTCCCAGGTTTAAAGAAGCGTTGAGAAATCCAGATTGTAGTTAAAGACTGATTAAATTTCCACTAGCTGTATCCTCTCTTTGACAGCATTCCAATTAAAAATTTACGTTACACTAAGCTACTCAACTAAATTTTAAAATCTTGTTTCGGTTTTCATGGAGACGATGATAAGTATTGTTAGGTAGTATACGGTCAACTCTATATAATTCTTACTGATAATTTTATCTTTGATTCTTGCTATTTGGTTCGATTGGCTGTTTCAAATCGATTTATTGTTCAATCAAGTCAATAGCTAAGAATTGTTAATAATACCCGTGGTGAAGATTTCAAAAACTATAAAAAAAAGCTTAATGATAAATACATAATCTCGAACATAATTTTACTAAAATGGAAACATATTTGTACATCCCGTAAAAGCAGTAATTATTTTAGAAGTAATTTAAAATGTAACTGGCCACACGTAAAGTCTGGTGCATGTTCTGGCAACAAACAACACCAGCTTGCCGCATTAGTTATTAACAAAGGGTTTCATTAAATTTGCACTCTCACAACGTTTTGCTTTCCTCAGAGTATTTCACCTCCGTACAGCACAAGCTAGACACATCCAATAATAATTTTTATTTAAAAGGAATCACGAGAATATATTATTTGTTGTTGCAATATTATATTCTTGATTGTAATTGCAGAAGTTTTTAATGAAGGAGCAGATATCCTCCAAAAATATAAACATTACCCCAACAAGGTCTTATTGAAATTGTGTTCTTGTACATCTGTCAGTATGTCAATCCATCCGTCTGTTAGTCTGTACGGTAACACTTTGTAGGGATATTTGATTTACGTGTGATCTTTGTCAAAGGAAGAAGATCTGCACCCATTCCTAAGCGGCTTGCACATCTAATCTATAAATACGTGTACAAAATTGCCACAGTTCCATCTACATGCAGACAGTTATCAGTATCATATTTTATATTAAACTGAAAATATGAAACTTGTGGTCGCTGATATAAATTCTGATCAGGACAAGATCATTGTCCTGTCAGCAAACGGCCTCAAGTTGAATATCAGCAAGTGTTCAGTTTTACATATAGCTCCACAACAAGAGATAAAGTCTATCGGCCACGTGAGGTGATGGTGATGTTTGAATCCCAGACCCTGGTGATTCAGCAATCTTTTTTGCCTGTCATTTTTTCAGTATTTTATTACTGTTATCTAGCATATGGGAGTAGCCTCTCAAGGGAGGACACGGGAAGGATTCTAAAGTTTAAAAACACTGCAGCAAGGACCATTTACTACTCTCACGTTTTGACCAAGTGTCCCTTTATCGTGAGGCTGCCCACCTTCTTTCCTATATAACACTTCTTCAGTATGCTGACGTGCTGCATGGTTCAAAAGTTCTTACGCTTCTCTACAGGAGCCTAAGTACGTTCTCGGGAAGATGTTGCTGAACGATGCGTCCTTCACCGTGCAAGAACTTCACTAGAGGTATGCTAGAGACTGGCCGGAAAAGTTGTTCTTACTTTTGGCCTGCCCTTATCAATGATCTTTTTCGAATACATTAAATGTGGTACAGCTTGGAACGCCTTTTATGCCTGGTTTAATTTTTGTATACTATTGTAGTAGTTATATAAACTTTTCACCTTTTTACACAGTTTACTAATTATAATTTACCAGATGCTAGTATCGGGGAAAAGCTTCTTAGCCTAATTAAGGGCAAAAAGATAGGCTTACCCCTCTAACATCAAAGGGGCACACAATAAGCTCAGGTTGACGTGTGAGGATCTGTGAAAACCTGTAGCGTTTTAGGCGACATTGATTTTGAATTTTAATATAGTTTAATTTCACCGATTAAGCGTTGATCCAGCATAAGTAATCAAACATATTTTATTCAGCCTTGGAGATTGGATTACAATTTATTCCTTCAAATTTTATTAAGGGTTTTGTAACCGATAATCCCATAGGTATGGCAGGAAAATTCTTGCGTGACTGCAGACCCTATGGCACTCAGGAATACTCTAAGGGACGGTGTGGAGGACTTTTGTTCGTAAATATAGTTATACATATTTCATTCAGGATACTAGCGATGAATGAATAATGACAGATGATGTAAGAATTTTCTGTCTTAAAAATATTTTTTTATTTAAATACTATTATTACAGTATTATTGTTACTTAGTAAATTTGTAACAGTTTATAATAAATTAGAATGAAACCGAGCTAAATCAAATAACAGTGAATTCAGAACTAACACTCGTGACTGCCCTTTCCCTTTTTATTCCCTTGGGGAGAAACCATTCTTAATCTATTGTAACTTTAAAAACAATCGCTGTTAAAACAAAAAACAAATAAGATCAAGCCTGAAAGATTATGCAGAGAAAGGTATAGAACATCATAAAACACCGTACATTAAAAGTAATCATCATTCAGACACAGACAAAAGGCAAATCATCGTCAGGTAATAATAATTATTACAATAATATATATATATAATATATATATATATATATATATATATACAGAGTAAAATATGTAATGAAATGTATATGACATCTATAAAAGTTTTACTTTCAAAATACTTAATTACCAACCTCGGCAGGGATTGGGACTGCCTGTGCTTAAAACAGTTGCCGTGCATTCACCACTGTTACTGGAACCAACAGAAATGGCTGCAGTGAAACTGTTTATGCGCACCCAGGTTAGAGCATTCCATGGTACTAGGGCCAGTCCTTTGCCAGGTCGTCACCCTCCTACCATGTATTACTCCCCTCCCTTATTAGATTGGTTAATTGAAATGTAGGTTAAGTCACGTGTGCTGTAATTTACTGTAGAGAATATGCACTTACTCGACAAGAGAATAATGTTCAACCAAAAATTCTCACTTAAACATTTTACAGTATAAATACTTGGTAACGGCGACTAAGTATTTCAGAATATGTTTTAAATAATTAATATATAAATCCTAGTAGATTTAAACAAGAAAAGAATATATCTATTTAACAACTACGTTAATGTTTTTAGGTTTGATATCATTTTCCGCCAACCCTATCGCCAGTCTTTCAAGTGCACTATGTGCTGACTTGAAATATGTAATAATATTATATGTGTAGAAATGTTTGATTTAAAATTAGGATCTTTTATAGGATAGAGTTCTACAATCATCATATATTTAAACTTTACAACTAAAATTCCAAAACAAACGTAATGATCTGTTACATTTAAAAGTACAGAGCACCTATAATTAGCAACACGTTTTTTCGTAAGTTTAATCACTGAGGTGGGCACATTCTTATTCAGAACAGTTAGCTGTTAGTTTGGTAGTTAAAAAAATATTTTGTACAACTGCTGATTGTTTTTGATTTTGTTTTGGTCAATATCATTCTTAATCTGTTGTAACTTACCATTTCTTCTGCGTATCAATTTAAAAACAATCGCTGTTAAAACAAAAAACAAATAAGATCAAGCCTGATAATCATAAAACACCATACATTAAAAGTAACCAACATTCAGACTCAGACAAAAGGCCAAATCATCGTTAGGTAATAATAATAATTACAATAATACATATATATATTACATATATATGTATTATATATATACAGTATATATAGAGGAAAGTACCCAAATACGGACCCCTGCCTTAATGTGGACCCCCATGGTTATTGTCTCTGATGAGTGCTGAAACCTAGCAACAAACAGTTTAAATACTAGTGCAAGGTTCCACCACAAAGTAGAAGAGCGCTAGCGTCACCTGCTCCAGTTGCTTTCTTGACAGTCGGCCATTACGTGTTTTTGCAATACTAAAAGTTTTTGTGAGTGCTCAGTTTTTTTTAGTTGGACGCGATAAGTGACAGGTAAGCCTTACAACCCTTATATATTCTTAAATGGTAATGTTGAAGGAATCACGTAAACCATGTAATTATTTCCATGGGATATTTTTTTAATTAAATATGGCGTTTTAAAAATTCAGAAATGAGGTGCCTAAAACGGACCCCCAACAGTTGCCTAAACTGGACCCCCTGCATAACGTGTGATATTTTATTTAAAAAATAGGCCTAGTTATTTTTTTTTCCAGATTATATTCCTTATTGTATTGTTTTCAGATTAAAAAGAAGAATGGGGAAAATAGCCCAGCGAAAATGGAATGAATCTGACATGATAAAAGCAATAGACGCAGTTCGTAAAAAAAATATGGGATGGAAAAAGGCTAGTAAACACTTCAATGTGCCCAAAACTACTCTTATAAGATTATCTAATGTTAAGTACGGCACATCTGAAGAGGCAGTAAAAGTAAAGAGGGGTAGGCCAACTGTTTTGAGTAAAGATATTGAAGAGGAGCTAGTTACTTACTGTCTTGCGATGGAGGCATCATTTTTTGGTCTTACTCGTGCTGATCTCCCGAAGAATCGCTGTCCAATTGGCAGAAAGAAAATCAAATCGCACACCCTTTCAAAAATGAAATTGCAGGGAAAAAATGGGTACGTCTTTTCTTACAAAGGCACAAGTCTAAGTTATCAGAAAGAAAGCCAACTGGGACTTCTTATAGCAGGGCTCTTGGGTTTAGCAAGGAAAATGTTGAGATGTTTTTTTGGCCTTTTGGATGAAGTTTATGAGAAGGAAAAATTTACTCCTGATAGAATTTATAATGTTGACGAGAGCGGAATAACCGTTGTTCAATCAAAAGTAGCAAAGGTTGTAGGTCTAAGGGGGAAAAAACAGGTTGCTTCCTTGACTTCAGGAGAGCGTGGAGCCCTAATCACTGTTGTAGCTTGCATGAGTGCTAGTGGTTCTTTTGTGCCCCCGTTGGTAGTTTTCCCTAGAAAAAACATGAGTGAACAACTTACAAAAGGAGCTCCAGCTGGAACTATCTTTTCCACACATCCTTCAGGATGGATTCAGACAAATTCTTTCACAGAGTGGTTTCGACATTTCATTAAGTTCTCCAATCCCACCAAAGAAAAACCTGTGCTCTTGTTGCTGGATGGGCACTTTAGCCACACCCAAAACATAGATTTAATTGACCTGGCAAAAGAAAATCATGTGACCATTCTTTCTCTGCCTCCCCACTGCTCTCATAAACTCCAGCCGTTGGACAAGACCTTCATGGGTCCTCTGAAAATCCATTACAGTGATGAAATAAGACAGTGGCTCAGAATTAACCAACGTCCTGTCACCGCGTTTGATGTGATGGAGTTATTTGGTAAAGCTTACATCAAATGTCAGAGAGCTGAAGTAGCGATCAATGGTTTTTAAAGTAACTGGGATATGGCCATTGAACAAAACAATATTCTCGGACGCTGAATACATAGAAGAAGCTAACAAACAAAGAGATTCCTCTTTTTATGAAGCTGTATTGAAGAAAAATAAACCTAAAGGCACAAACCTAAGCCCACCAATAAATCAGAACCAAAGTACTTCGAATGAACAAGGTGGTTTTCAAGAGATCGATTTAAATAGGCCATCAGCATCAACAAGTTCAGTAGTTGGTTATCTTCCTTTGCCGGATGAAGAACTCGAGATGAGCCCTGCCCACATCTTGTCAGATCAGCCCATTTGACATAACCCCACTTCCACAAGTCAAGAAAAGAACGTCAAATAGAGGACGAAAAGCCTGCAAGTCTACAGTCATTACTTCTACTCCTTATAAAACTCAATTAGAGGAGGCCAAAAAAGCTAAAGAAGAGAAGGAAGCACAGCAAAAGGCAAAGAACCGTATTACTGGAGGATGTCGGGGGAACCGGAAGAAAGGAAAACAACTGGTTAAGAAACGTCTTTCTTTTGATGAACGGGATGAAAAAAGTATCCGGCAGTGAAGCAGATGAGAGTGTCTCATCCGGAAATTCAGAACTCGAGGTACCTCCTGGTGTAATTCCAGCCAAAGAAGACGACGCGGCTTGTATGTTTTTGCGACAGAAAGTTTTCAGAGGACAATAAAGGAGAACTCTGGGTAATGTGTATCATGTGTTCTATGTGGGCCCATGTAGATTGCGCAGGAGCTGATAAGGACATTTATATCTGTGATTTTTGCCTTTAATAATCTACAACCTATTCACTGAACCCAATGTACATTTTCCCAACCTTGAATTTTCACATTTTCAATTTTCTACGTTAAAAAAATGTTCAAATAAAAAAACTTTTCTGTCCAAACCGTTTTGCAATTGATTTTCAGTTTTATTCCCTTTCCTAGTTCAGTAAATTAAGTTTTTTTGTCATTTTACCCAGGGGTCCAGTTTAGGCAACCTTTTTGAAATTCACTGAAGTGTAAGGTTTACAAATTTTTGTATTTACTCCTGTAACTTATATATATTTTTGGCATAAATAAATTACAAATAGTACACGACATAGTAAAGTAAATATTACATAGTTTTAAAACAGGTTTTTTTCAATAATTTATATATTTTATAATATAAAAACAAAATGGGGGTCCGAATTTGGGCACTTTCCTCTATATATATACAGATGAAAATATGTAACGAAATGTACGTATATGAGATCTATAAAAATTTTACTTTCAAAATACTTAATTACCAACTTTGGACTGCCGTGCTATAACAATTTGCTGTGCATTCACAACTGTTATTAGAACCAACAGCAATGGCTGCCGTGAAACTGTTATGTTATGTCATTCTATGGCACAAGGTCCAGTCCTTGGGCAGGTAATACTATGTACAGTAATACTCTACCATGTTATACTCTCTTCCCTTATTTAAATTGATTAGTTTTGAGATATTTAGGTTACGTCACGTGTGCTGCATTCTACCGCAGACAATATGCACTTCCTCAACAAGAGAGTAATGTAGAGGCGTAAATTCTCACTAAGACTCGGTTAATATAAAAAATTAAATTTATTCTACTCTCGGTTGCGATCTAAATAATATAAATAGAGGTTACGTCACGTTTTTCGATTTGACATTCCACAACGCTCCAATTATGCCCAATCTTTCAAGTGCACTATGTGCTGACTTGAGAGATGTATCAGTATTATAACTGTAGATAGGTTTGATGAAAAATTAGGATGTTGATAGGATAAGAATTCTAAATTTACTATACATAAAACTTTAAGACCAATGCTAAATTGTACTAACTCTTTAATACAGATTTTTACAACGGTTATAAGGAATAACTATTGAAAACATAAAGAATTTAGTTTCTATAGAATCTTTTTAACAATTTAAAGATTTATTAAGCATCATTAAATATTTTTTTTGTATTAAAAATCCTATGTAATTTTCTCCGTTAGTTAGAAATATGTAGCGTCTATAAATAATAAACGAGTACATTAAATTATATTCAGAATGTCGAAACTCTTTTGAATCATCAAAGATTATGTTGGATCCATCTAATATTACAATGTTTTTACTAACCTTATACGTGATAATAACCTTGCATTTCAACTTGCCTTTTGCATGTCAGATAAATACCCTGACAAATGCTCTGTTAGGACACTATTCGCAACCTGAAGCAATATGTATATGCCTGTTCATATAATGCTTATTAATGAAATTTAACCAATATGGGTTTCCTGGATGACCAGAAATAAATTGATCGTTAATCACGCTATTTATTAGAATTAAAATGAGACAGCATCAATAGAATTAATAACATCATACAATAAACCTGTCGTTAGACTTAACCTAGCTTGTTATAATTAATCTATCTATATATATAAAAATGAATGTTTTGTATGTTTGTCCTTTATGGAATCGTGAACTATTGGACCGATCATGATGAAAATTTGTACGTATATGTATTTTTCCACGGAGAAGGTTTATAAGCTATGCCCATCCCTTTCCCGATTCAGGATTCCGCCCCACTGGTTACAGAAATACCCATAAGAAATGCATTGCAGCAAACATATGTTAACGTCTTTTCAAATTTTTAATCAGCTGTTCTTTGTAAACATATATTACACTTATAGATTTTAAAGCATAGAGTAAGCTTAAGAGAAACGACAAATTTTGTTTAAACTGTTTTTGCAATCACTGTTAAACATAGACTTTACTATCCAGATAATACAATTCAAAATTTGACGTAAAAATTCACCTTTAACTGCAATATTTATTTAATATAAACCATGCTCATGCTTGATCAGAAGAGTAATGCAGATATCATAATTACTATCTTACGTTGGCTACAAATATAAAGAATGTTATAAAATCAACCTTAGTTGTTTTTTTTGACAGAAGTATGGTTCTCAAAACTCCGTGTGTACATATTCTCTCGATCGAGACAACAAAGCAAGCTCAATCGTGGCATCGGAGATATAACTAATTTAATCTAAAATTTATTTATAGTAAAAAAAAATTTACTAAGTAATATAAGGACTTCGGTTCTTAAGATTTGCGTGCGAAGCCGTGGGTAACAGCTAGATAGAGGCAGGAATATGGTACATACCTTCATAATACGCCCAAGAGGCTCACGATGGAACGACTATCAATTATCTCAGCAATGTTTAGAATGTGATAGAAAAAGAATAAGTGAAATATAGTGTACTGTTTTCAACGGGAAATTGCGTGCGAAGCCGCGGGCAACTTTTGCAAAAAATTATTGAAATGCGCAGCAAAGCGCGCCGGGCCCGCTAGTCTATATATATAAAAATGAATGTTTGTATGTTTGTCCTTTATGGAATCGTGAACTATTGGACCGATCATGATGAAAATTTGTACGTATATGTATTTTTCCACGGAGAAGGTTTATAAGCTATGCCCATCCCTTTTCCCGATTCAGGATTCCGCCCCACTGGTTACAGAAATACCCATAAGAAATGCATTGCAGCAAACATATGTTAACGTCTTTTCAAATTTTTAATCAGCTGTTCTTTGTAAACATATATTACACTTATAGATTTAAAGCATAGAGTAAGCTTAAGAGAAACGACAAATTTTGTTTAAACTGTTTTTGCAATCACTGTTAAACATAGACTTTACTATCCAGATAATACAATTCAAATTTGACGTAAAAATTTCACCTTTAACTGCAATATTTATTTAATATAAACCATGCTCATGCTTGATCAGAAGAGTAATGCAGATATCATAATTACTATCTTACGTTGGCTACAAATATAAAGAATGTTATAAAATCAACCTTAGTTGTTTTTTTTGACAGAAGTATGGTTCTCAAAACTCCGTGTGTACATATTCTCTCGATCGAGACAACAAAGCAAGCTCAATCGTGGCATCGGAGATATAACTAATTTAATCTAAAATTTATTATAGTAAAAAAAAAATTTACTAAGTAATATAAGGACTTCGGTTCGATTTGCGTGCGAAGCCGTGGGTAACAGCTAGATAGAGGCAGGAATATGGTACATACCTTCATAATACGCCCAAGAGGCTCACGATGGAACGACTATCAATTATCTCAGCAATGTTTAGAATGTGATAGAAAAAGAATAAGTGAATATAGTGTACTGTTTTCAACGGGAAATTGCGTGCGAAGCCGCGGGCAACTTTTGCAAAAAATTATTGAAATGCGCAGCAAAGCGCGCCGGGCCCGCTAGTCTATATATATATAAAAATGAATGTTTGTATGTTTGTCCTTTATGGAATCGTGAACTATTGGACCGATCATGATGAAAATTTGTACGTATATGTATTTTTCCACGGAGAAGGTTTATAAAGCTATGCCCATCCCTTTCCCGATTCAGGATTCCGCCCCACTGGTTACAGAAATACCCATAAGAAATGCATTGCAGCAAACATATGTTAACGTCTTTTCAAATTTTTAATCAGCTGTTCTTTGTAAACATATATTACACTTATAGTTTTAAAGCATAGAGTAAGCTTAAGAGAAACGACAAATTTTGTTTAAACTGTTTTTGCAATCACTGTTAAACATAGACTTTACTATCCAGATAATACAATTCAAATTTTGACGTAAAAATTCACCTTTAACTGCAATATTTATTTAATATAAACCATGCTCATGCTTGATCAGAAGAGTAATGCAGATATCATAATTACTATCTTACGTTGGCTACAAATATAAAGAATGTTATAAAATCAACCTTAGTTGTTTTTTTTGACAGAAGTATGGTTCTCAAAACTCCGTGTGTACATATTCTCTCGATCGAGACAACAAAGCAAGCTCAATCGTGGCATCGGAGATATAACTAATTTAATCTAAAATTTATTATAGTAAAAAAAAAATTTACTAAGTAATATAAGGACTTCGGTTCTTAAGATTTGCGTGCGAAGCCGTGGGTAACAGCTAGATAGAGGCAGGAATATGGTACATACCTTCATAATACGCCCAAGAGGCTCACGATGGAACGACTATCAATTATCTCAGCAATGTTTAGAATGTGATAGAAAAAGAATAAGTGAATATAGTGTACTGTTTTCAACGGGAAATTGCGTGCGAAGCCGCGGGCAACTTTTGCAAAAAATTATTGAAATGCGCAGCAAAGCGCGCCGGGCCCGCTAGTCTATATATATAAAAATGAATGTTTGTATGTTTGTCCTTTATGGAATCGTGAACTATTGGACCGATCATGATGAAAATTTGTACGTATATGTATTTTTCCACGGAGAAGGTTTATAAGCTATGCCCATCCCTTTCCCGATTCAGGATTCCGCCCCACTGGTTACAGAAATACCCATAAGAAATGCATTGCAGCAAACATATGTTAACGTCTTTTCAAATTTTTAATCAGCTGTTCTTTGTAAACATATATTTACACTTATAGATTTAAAGCATAGAGTAAGCTTAAGAGAAACGACAAATTTTGTTTAAACTGTTTTTTGCAATCACTGTTAAACATAGACTTTACTATCCAGATAATACAATTCAAATTTGACGTAAAAATTCACCTTTAACTGCAATATTTATTTAATATAAACCATGCTCATGCTTGATCAGAAGAGTAATGCAGATATCATAATTACTATCTTACGTTGGCTACAAATATAAAGAATGTTATAAAATCAACCTTAGTTGTTTTTTTTTGACAGAAGTATGGTTCTCAAAACTCCGTGTGTACATATTCTCTCGATCGAGACAACAAAGCAAGCTCAATCGTGGCATCGGAGATATAACTAAATTTAATCTAAAATTTATTATAGTAAAAAAAAATTTACTAAGTAATATAAGGACTTCGGTTCGATTTGCGTGCGAAGCCGTGGGTAAGGTAACAGCTAGATAGAGGCAGGAATATGGTACATACCTTCATAATACGCCCAAGAGGCTCACGATGGAACGACTATCAATTATCTCAGCAATGTTTAGAATGTGATAGAAAAAGAATAAGTGAATATAGTGTACTGTTTTCAACGGGAAATTGCGTGCGAAGCCGCGGGCAACTTTTGCAAAAAATTATTGAAATGCGCAGCAAAGCGCGCCGGGCCCGCTATTATATATATAAATGGATGAATGTTTATGTGTTTGTCCTTTATGGAATCGTGATCTTTTTGACCGATCATTATGAAAAATTTGTATGTATATGTATTTTTCGATGGAGAAGGTTTATATTCTATGCCCATTGGTGTAATTTGCCACTAGGCAGTGCTACAAAACATAAAAGTTTTTCAAAGCGCCTGCAAGTTATAAACTGCAATCACGACACAGTTACGTATATTAAGTAGCAAAAAACTATTTGAAGGCGCTAAGATGGTGTATATTTGTCTTGAAAATAAATTATTGATTGAACTTAAAACTTGAATAGAAGACCACTTTATAATAAAGTACATGTAAGGATACAAATATAAAAACATACACCATTGACAGATTTTCCTGATCGTGGCAACAAGGCCATATCTACATCGGTGTTGTAAACATAATTCGCTTGAACCAGAAGTGCTCAACCACGGGCAAAGCTTACGATAAGCGTGCGAAGCCGCGGTAAACAGCTAGTGTTTTATATAAAAGAAAAATTTATTAAAGTTTTGGTTAAACTACATCAAAATAAGATCAAACAATTGAACATCTTAGAATTGAATATTACAAATGTATTATTATTATTAGAAAGACAACAAGGGTATCTTATTGATGGATAGTGCAGCTCCTGTCCGTCACTTTTCTTAGTACTCTCTATTTGTCCAGTACAAACCATACTTTTTGATCTGTTTAGTAAAGATAAAACAACTTTATGGGTTTAGTCTAGTCTTAGCATAAAAAATAGGAGTGGTAGAATAGGAATAGAAAAGAAAATTTGTCTATCTCTAAAAAAATGTAATACAAACAATGCACATTCACTGACATAGTAGATTACTTGTACTTGCAGTACTGCTACTAAAATTGTGTCTTGCCATGTTGAGAGATACTTGATCATGAGATGGATGATGTGACATGCTAGCTATGATTGACATCATGTTCATCAGGAGTATTTACAGTGGGTTGGCGTACGATAGTGTCATGATGTTGTTGCTGTGTAGGATTGTGTGTTTGAGAGAGAGTCTCTTGATGGCAGTAAATGTAGGGACAGGAAAAGGGGGAGATAGAGCGAGAGAGAGAGAGAGAGAGAGAGAGATTTTGGTTATGTGTGGCATGAGTGTATAAGTGTGTGAGTTTCCAAGCCTCCTAATAAACTGTTTTTTATATAATCTTTTTTTCCATAAATTAGTTAAAATTTGTATTATTTATTAATCATTCATCATCACTATCATTTTTGCCGTTGTTATCTGGTAGTCATCTTATTCTCTAACACTTGATTTGATTTATTTGCTTTTTATTCTTTTTATTACATTATGAGTGTATATATGTAACATTAATACATATTTATATTGTAAATTTCATGTTCTCAAATACGTTATATTTTTTATACAAAGATTTTACATCACTTATATTTAATTAGGCTACGCCCTAGAGATCATATTCTGTTTTTGTATATTTGTGTGATCTTTATTTCCTTATTTCCATGAGGAAATAAATATTATTTCATTTATTAACTATCTTATTGTAAAGATCTAGATGTGTTCTCTTCCTGAGGATTTATATAACGGTAAGTTAAGCCAAAATAGGTCTATTTCTTAACAAACAATAATTATTCCTCGTTACCATGAAAATACAATTTTAAAACTTTATACCCTTGAATATTTTAGTACAGTGGCATCGTAAGTTTTGCTTCAAGTTGATTCGGACAAACGTAGCAGAGTACATATTCAGTCTCCTTCCGGCCTATGACCACGGCTGTACCTACAGAGGTACCAAACGATAGCGTTTGGACTGGAATATTCTTCAAATGCATAAGTCAAAACAACACAATTCTCACTAAATACCAATTCACGTAGATTTTATCTTGCATGTATGGCTGTACATGTAGTCTGAATATTGGTGTTAAACATATAATCCCTATGTTTATATTGTAGCAACTCATTACTGACTTATTTACCAGTAGAACCGCAGAAGTAGTATAACCTACTTATTTTACTGTACATTTTGCTATATGTAATTATTGTATGGGCACCAGCCACTACGTCACATACATGTCCATTATCATCACTACCGCTGAGGCAGTACAGTTGATTAAATATTTGCAAAAATTAAAAACCTTATCACTCTACAATGATACACACGCGAGTGATTTGCATTGGTCTGAATCATAATTTACGTCTATTTCCCCAGATATAAATTTGGCTTTTTATACTGAACGAAAGTGTTTATAGTATCATAGACACACGCAAAGAAAGGAAAAACGTTGCGAGTTTACAAACGTAATAATAAACGTATTTAACTGTTAAATTGGCGCCACCATTGCTTTTTGCCAGAATATGTTATAAAATTTCTCCCCTATGGTATTTACTTTGAAAAGTATTTCTTCACTCGTTTTTTGTTTGAAGTAGTGTACTTTAAGTTTTACTAATAGTTACTGTTCAAATACTCAAACAAGGTTCATGAATTGTTTGTAAAGTTTATCTTAGAAAAAAATCATTATGTTTTGGGAGTTGTAGTGGTGGTCAACTTTGAAAAATATCAATAGGGTTTAAAAATATTAAATCATTCTTTTTTCTGAAATTAGATTTATTACGCTTTACACACTTAAGATGACCCACAGACAAGTAAATATATTTTTTCTTATATGTAGAGATTTTACCTAACGATTTTCTCTCCCTTTTAATATCCTGGCAGTAATTAAAATATTACCTAAACGTCAGTATGAAGTATGAAGAGCCCGGAAAACTTTTAAGGAAATATTCCAGTTTTATATTTTGTATCCCTTTCGATGCTGTGTCGTTTTGATTGCACTGCAAGAAGCGTGGTTCACAATCGATATCTTCCAGGTCAACTAGTAAACTAAGATTGATTGTGTCATTTATAAGCTTTAAATGAAACACGTGTAGGTCACCCTGCGTACTAACTATATTATCTCATTCAACTAGACAATGTTGTAAGATCTGTACTAGATTTTTATGTTCTAAAGGAATATTTTTAGTCCTTTCTTATTTGAAATAAATCAAAAATATAAAAGTTACAAGTATTAACAATATCTCATGCAACTTGACAAAAGCGAGGTTGTTTTGTCAACCAAAGAGTGTCATCCACTAGTAGATCATAGTGGAACAGAAGTTTGCTAATCAACAATGGGTTTTGGCTACTTCAGCTATCATCAAACTCCACATTAAGGATAGTCTGAGTCAGAAATATATATTCAATGTCACCAAGCCATAGGAGGAATGCATGTGTTATTTTACTGCAAAGCGCTCTAACCTTTTCCTCAACCTTCTCCTCAATAACAGAGAATTGATATGGATAAACATTTGCTGCAGTGTCCCTAAGAAAATGCTGTTCTTCAATCTGTCCGTGATAAAGAAACGGCGGAATTACATAAGTGTGATATCACTAGCCGCTAATTACTGATCCCTGGTCTTGAATGTATGGCTGTAGATGTCTGAGTATTGATGTTAAAATATTAAGCCTTAAGTTTGGATTGTAACAAATGATTAATTTTACTTGTTACCTGTAGGTCTTCAGAAGTACTCTTACCTACTTATTTTACAGTATTTTTAGCTGAATGCAGTTAATGTATGGACTCCGGCCACTACTCCATAATACTTGTCCGTTATTATAACTACCGATGAGGTAATACACTTGATTAAGTACTGTCATAAATTAAAAATAATAACTAATCATTCTCAACAATTAATTTTTAAATGTTTTACTTAACTAAGGTGTGTATAGTAACTTAAACACACACAAAGGAAAAGAAAATGTTGCGAGTTTACAATCGTATCAATACACGTATTTAATTATTATACGTGTCACAATTCTTTAATGGATCCTACATAATCTTTGATCATTCAAATTATTTTCAAAAATTTTGAGCAGGAATTTAATATGATCAATTTGTTATTTATAGACGCTACGTATTTCTAACTATCGGATAACATTATTTAGGATAATTTAAGACAAGGAATCATTCCATGGTGTTAATAAATCTATGAATTCCATTGTAATAAAAAGCATGTATAGAAAACTAAGTTTATGATGGTTTCAATATTTATTCTTAATAACCGTTGTAAACCTTATCTTTATTAAAAGGTTAGTTACAATTTTTAGCAGTGGTCTTAAAGTGTCATATATTAAGAACGTGGAATTCTTATCCTATCAATAATTTTAAATAATACCTATCTACAATTATAATGTTGATACATCTTTCAAGTCAGGCACATAGTGCACTTGAAAGACTGGCGATAGGGGTAGCGGAAAATGATATCACATCGGAAAAAATATGACGTAACTTCTTCATTTATATTACTTAAATCACAACCGAGAATATAGTAAATTTACTTCTTATGTCAATCGAGTTTTCAAATAAAAATATTCTTTTCTTGTTTAATTCTACTAGCACTTCAATATTAATTTGTTATAAAACAAATTCTGAAACACTTAGTCGCCGTTATCAAGCATTTATACCGTAAAGTTCAACACACGTTATAGTGAGAATTTAACATTATACAACATTATTCTCTTGTTGATGTAGTGCATATTTTCTGCGGTAGATTGCAGCACACGTGACGTAACCTAAATTTCATATATACGTACACCTATGACGGAAAATTACTAACGGAGGATATTATGAAGAATATTTAATAAAAGGAAAGATTATATGAGTTTAATAAATCTATTAAGTCTATTGTTATAAAGTTCATAAGGAAACTACATTCATAATGATTTCAAAATTTAGTCGTTTTTAACCGTTGTGAAAATCTGTATGAAAAGGTTAGTCCAAAGTTTAGCAGTGGTCTTATAGTTTTATATTTAGGAACGAGGAATTCCTTTTATATCAGATCCTAATATTAATTTATACGTAAATATAATACAACGGTTATATTGATACATCTCTCTAGTTAGCACATTGTGCACTTGAAAGATTGGGTAGAATTGGACTAGA